>NC_143023.1:18055000-18192500 GCF_057628025.1 Oncorhynchus mykiss
ATATCCTCCTCTCTCCAACCTCTCCTCCTCTCTCTCTACTGTATCCTCTCCTACTCGCTCTTCTTCTCTCTTCTCCTATCCTCCTTTCTCTTCTCCTGTATCTCTAGTCCTCCTCTCTCTTCTCTCTCTATCCTCTACTCCTCTGTACTCTCTCCTCTCTCTTTTATTATCCTCCCCTCTCTCCTTGTCCTACTCTCTATTCTACTCTCTATCCTCTCCTCCTCTCTCTTATACTCTCTATCCTCTCCTCCAGTCTCTTCTCCTGTCAGCTTCTCTCTTCTCCTCTCTATCATCTCCTCCGCTCTCTTATTCTATCCTGTCCTCCTCTCTCTTCTCCTCTCTATCCTCTCCTCCCCTCTCTCCTCTACTCTCTATCCTGTCCTCCTCCCTGTTCTACTCTCTATCCTCTCCTCCTCTCTCTTCTCCTCTCTATCCTCTCCTCCTATCTCTCCTCTACTCTCTATCGTGTCCTCTCTCTTCTACTCTCCATCCTCTTCTCCTCTCTCTTCTCCTCTCTAACCTCTCTTCCTCTCTCTTCTACTCTAGCCTCTCATCATCTCTCTTCTCCTCTCTATCCTGTCCTCCTCTCTCTTCTCCCCTCTATCCTCTCCTCCTCCCTTCTACTCTCTATCCTCTTCTCCTCTCTTCTTCTATCCTGTCCTCTCTCCTCTACACTCTATCCTCTCCTCCTCTCTTCTCCTCTCTAACCTCTCCTCCTCTTTCTTCTACTCTATCCTCTCATCCTCTCTCTTCTCCTCTCTATCCTCACCTCCTCTCTCTTCCACTCTCTATCCTGTCCTCCTCTCTGTTCTACTCTATCCTCTCCTCCTCTCTCCTCTCCTCTCTATCCTCTCCTCCTCTCTCCTCTCCTCTCTAACCTCTCATCCTCTCTCTCTACTGTATCCTCTCCTCCTCGCTCTTCTTCTCTCTATCCTGTCCTCCTCTCTCCTCTGCTCTCTATCCTCTCCTCTTCTCACTACTCATCTTTATCCTCTCCTCTCTCTTCTCCTCTCTATCCTCTCCTCCTCTCTCTTCTACTCTCTAGCCTGTCCTCCTCTCTCTTCTACTCTATCCTCGCCTCCTCTCTCATCTCCTCTCTAACCTCTCCTCCTCTTTCTCTACTGTATCCTCTCCTCCTCTCTCTTCTCCTCTAAATCCAGCCCTTCTCTCTATTATCTCTATCCTCTCCTCCTCTCTCTTGTACTCTCTATCCTCTCCTCCTCTCTCTTCTCCTCTCTCTTCTCATATCCTCCTCTCTCTTCTCCCTTCCATCCTCTCCTCCTCTATATTTTACTCTCTATCCTGTCCTCCTCTCTCCTCTGCTCTCTATCCTCTCCTCTTCTCACTACTCATCTTTATCCTCTCCTCTCTATCCTCTCCTCCTCTCTCCTCTCCTCTCTAACCTCTCCTCCTCTCTCTCTACTGTATCCTCTCCTCCTCACTCTTCTTCTCTCTATCCTGTCCTCCTCTCTCCTCTGCTCTCTATCCTCTCCTCTTCTCACTACTCATCTTTATCCTCTCCTCTCTCTTCTCCTCTCTATCCTCTCCTCTACTCTCTAGCCTGTCCTCCTCTCTCTTCTACTCTATCCTCTCCTCCTCTCTCATCTCCTCTCTAACCTCTCCTCCTCTTTCTCTACTGTATCCTCTCCTCCTCTCTCTTCTCCTCTAAATCCAGCCCTTCTCTCTATTATCTCTATCCTCTCCTCCTCTCTCTTGTACTCTCTATCCTCTCCTCCTCTCTCTTCTCCTCTCTATCCTCTCCTTCTCTCTTCTGCTCTCTATCCTCTCATCCTCTCTCATCACTCTATCCTGTCCTCCTCTCTCTTCTCCTCTCTATCCTCTCCTTCTCTCTTCTGCTCTCTATCCTCTCCTCCTCTCTCTTCTCCTCTCTATCTGTTCCTCTTCTCTCTTCTGCTCTCTATCCTCTCCTCCTCTCTCATCTCTCTATCCTGTCCTCCTCTCTCTTCTCTTCTCTATCCTCTCCTTCTCTATTCTGCTCTCCATCCTCTCCTCCTCTCTCGTCTGCTCTCTATCCTCTCCTCCCCTCTCTTCTTCTCTCTATCCTCTCCTCTTCTCTCTTCTCCTATCCTCCTCTCTCTTCTCCTGTATATCCAGTCCTCCTCTCTCTTCTCTCTCTATCCTCTCCTCCTCTCTCATCTCTCTATCCTCTCCTCCTCTCTCTTCTACTCTCTATCCTCTCCTCCTCTCTCTTCTCCCCTCCATCCTCTCCTCATCTCTCTTCTTCTCTCTATCCTCTTCTCCTCTCTCTTCTCCTCTCTCTTCTCATATCCTCCTCTCTCTTCTCCCTTCCATCCTCTCCTCCTCTATATTTTACTCTCTATCCTGTCCTCCTCTCTCCTCTGCTCTCTATCCTCTCCTCTTCTCACTACTCATCTTTATCCTCTCCTCTCTATCCTCTCCTCCTCTCTCCTCTCCTCTCTAACCTCTCCTCCTCTCTCTCTACTGTATCCTCTCCTCCTCACTCTTCTTCTCTCTATCCTGTCCTCCTCTCTCCTCTGCTCTCTATCCTCTCCTCTTCTCACTACTCATCTTTATCCTCTCCTCTCTCTTCTCCTCTCTATCCTCTCCTCTACTCTCTAGCCTGTCCTCCTCTCTCTTCTACTCTATCCTCTCCTCCTCTCTCATCTCTCTAACCTCTCCTCCTCTTTCTCTACTGTATCCTCTCCTCCTCTCTCTTCTCCTCTAAATCCAGCCTTTCTCTCTATTATCTCTATCCTCTCCTCCTCTCTCTTGTACTCTCTATCCCCTCCTCCTCTCTCTTCTCCTCTCTATCCTCTCCTTCTCTCTTCTGCTCTCTATCCTCTCCTTCTCTCTCGTCTCCTCTCTATCCTCTCCTCCTCTCTCATCACTCTATCCTGTCCTCCTCTCTCTTCTCCTCTCTATCCTCTCCTTCTCTCTTCTGCTCTCTATCCTCTCCTCCTCTCTCTTCTCCTCTCTATCTGCTCCTCTTCTCTCTTCTGCTCTCTATCCTCTCCTCCTCTCTCATCTCTCTATCCTGTCCTCCTCTCTCTTCTCTTCTCTATCCTCTCCTTCTCTATTCTGCTCTCTATCCTCTCCTCCTCTCTCGTCTGCTCTCTATCCTCTCCTCCCCTCTCTTCTTCTCTCTATCCTCTCCTCTTCTCTCTTCTCCTATCCTCCTCTCTCTTCTCCTGTATATCCAGTCCTCCTCTCTCTTCTCTCTCTATCCTCTCCGCCTCTCTCATCTCTCTATCCTCTCCTCCTCTCTCTTCTACTCTCTATCCTCTCCTCCTCTCTCTTCTCCCCTCCATCCTCTCCTCATCTCTCTTCTTCTCTCTATCCTCTTCTCCTCTCTCTTCTCCTCTCTCTTCTCATATCCTCCTCTCTCTTCTCCCTTCCATCCTCTCCTCCTCTCTATTTTACTCTCTATCCTGTCCTCCTCTCTCCTCTGCTCTCTATCCTCTCCTCTTCTCACTACTCATCTTTATCCTCTCCTCTCTCTTCTCCTCTCTATCCTCTCCTCCTCTCTCTTCTACTCTCTAGCCTGTCCTCCTCTCTCTTCTACTCTATCCTCTCCTCCTCTCTCATCTCCTCTCTAACCTCTCCTCCTCTTTCTCTACTGTATCCTCTCCTCCTCTCTCTTCTCCTCTAAATCCAGCCCTTCTCTCTATTATCTCTATCCTCTCCTCCTCTCTCTTGTACTCTCTATCCTCTCCTCCTCTCTCTTCTCCTCTCTATCCTCTCCTTCTCTCTTCTGCTCTCTATCCTCTCCTCCTCTCTCTTCTCCTCTCTATCCTCTCCTCCTCTCTCATCACTCTATCCTGTCCTCCTCTCTCTTCTCCTCTCTATCCTCTCCTTCTCCCTTCTGCTCTCTATCCTCACCTCCTCTCTCTTCTCCTCTCTATCTGCTCCTCTTCTCTCTTCTGCTCTCTATCCTCTCCTCCTCTCTCATCTCTCTATCCTGTCCTCTCTCCTCTACACTCTATCCTCTCCTCCTCTCTTCTCCTCTCTAACTTCTCCTTCTCTTTCTTCTACTCTATCCTCTCATCCTCTCTCTTCTCATCTTTATCCTCTCCTCCTCTCTCTTCTACTCTCTATCCTGTCCTCCTCTCTCTCCTCCTCTCTCCTCTCCTCTCTATCATATCCTCCTCTCTCCTCTCCTCTCTAACCTCTCCTCCTCTCTCTCTACTGTATCCTCTCCTACTCGCTCTTCTTCTCTCTTCTCCTATCCTCCTTTCTCTTCTCCTGTATCTCTAGTCCTCCTCTCTCTTCTCTCTCTATCCTCTACTCCTCTGTACTCTCTCCTCTCTCTTTTATTATCCTCCCCTCTCTCCTTGTCCTACTCTCTATTCTACTCTCTATCCTCTCCTCCTCTCTCTTATACTCTCTATCCTCTCCTCCAGTCTCTTCTCCTGTCAGCTTCTCTCTTCTCCTCTCTATCATCTCCTCCGCTCTCTTATTCTATCCTGTCCTCCTCCCTGTTCTACTCTCTATCCTCTCCTCCTCTCTCTTCTCCTCTCTATCCTCTCCTCCCCTCTCTCCTCTACTCTCTATCCTGTCCTCCTCCCTGTTCTACTCTCTATCCTCTCCTCCTCTCTCTTCTCCTCTCTATCCTCTCCTCCTATCTCTCCTCTACTCTCTATCCTGTCCTCTCTATTCTACTCTCCATCCTCTTCTCCTCTCTCTTCTCCTCTCTAACCTCTCTTCCTCTCTCTTCTACTCTAGCCTCTCATCATCTCTCTTCTCCTCTCTATCCTGTCCTCCTCTCTCTTCTCCCCTCTATCCTCTCCTCCTCTCTTCTACTCTCTATCCTCTTCTCCTCTCTTCTTCTATCCTGTCCTCTCTCCTCTACACTCTATCCTCTCCTCCTCTCTTCTCCTCTCTAACCTCTCCTCCTCTTTCTTCTACTCTATCCTCTCATCCTCTCTCTTCTCCTCTCTATCCTCACCTCCTCTCTCTTCCACTCTCTATCCTGTCCTCCTCTCTGTTCTACTCTATCCTCTCCTCCTCTCTCCTCTCCTCTCTATCCTCTCCTCCTCTCTCCTCTCCTCTCTAACCTCTCATCCTCTCTCTCTACTGTATCCTCTCCTCCTCGCTCTTCTTCTCTCTATCCTGTCCTCCTCTCTCCTCTGCTCTCTATCCTCTCCTCTTCTCACTACTCATCTTTATCCTCTCCTCTCTCTTCTCCTCTCTATCCTCTCCTCCTCTCTCTTCTACTCTCTAGCCTGTCCTCCTCTCTCTTCTACTCTATCCTCTCCTCCTCTCTCATCTCCTCTCTAACCTCTCCTCCTCTTTCTCTACTGTATCCTCTCCTCCTCTCTCTTCTCCTCTAAATCCAGCCCTTCTCTCTATTATCTCTATCCTCTCCTCCTCTCTCTTGTACTCTCTATCATCTCCTCCTCTCTCTTCTCCTCTCTATCCTCTCCTTCTCTCTTCTGCTCTCTATCCTCTCCTCCTCTCTCTTCTCCTCTCTATCCTCTCATCCTCTCTCATCACTCTATCCTGTCCTCCTCTCTCTTCTCTTCTCTATCCTCTCCTTCTCTATTCTGCTCTCCATCCTCTCCTCCTCTCTCGTCTGCTCTCTATCCTCTCCTCCCCTCTCTTCTTCTCTCTATCCTCTCCTCTTCTCTCTTCTCCTATCCTCCTCTCTCTTCTCCTGTATATCCAGTCCTCCTCTCTCTTCTCTCTCTATCCTCTCCTCCTCTCTCATCTCTCTATCCTCTCCTCCTCTCTCTTCTACTCTCTATCCTCTCCTCCTCTCTCTTCTCCCCTCCATCCTCTCCTCATCTCTCTTCTTCTCTCTATCCTCTTCTCCTCTCTCTTCTCCTCTCTCTTCTCATATCCTCCTCTCTCTTCTCCCTTCCATCCTCTCCTCCTCTATATTTTACTCTCTATCCTGTCCTCCTCTCTCCTCTGCTCTCTATCCTCTCCTCTTCTCACTACTCATCTTTATCCTCTCCTCTCTATCCTCTCCTCCTCTCTCCTCTCCTCTCTAACCTCTCCTCCTCTCTCTCTACTGTATCCTCTCCTCCTCACTCTTCTTCTCTCTATCCTGTCCTCCTCTCTCCTCTGCTCTCTATCCTCTCCTCTTCTCACTACTCATCTTTATCCTCTCCTCTCTCTTCTCCTCTCTATCCTCTCCTCTACTCTCTAGCCTGTCCTCCTCTCTCTTCTACTCTATCCTCTCCTCCTCTCTCATCTCTCTAACCTCTCCTCCTCTTTCTCTACTGTATCCTCTCCTCCTCTCTCTTCTCCTCTAAATCCAGCCTTTCTCTCTATTATCTCTATCCTCTCCTCCTCTCTCTTGTACTCTCTATCCCCTCCTCCTCTCTCTTCTCCTCTCTATCCTCTCCTTCTCTGTTCTGCTCTCTATCCTCTCCTCCTCTCTCTTCTCCTCTCTATCTGCTCCTCTTCTCTCTTCTGCTCTCTATCCTCTCCTCCTCTCTCATCTCTCTATCCTGTCCTCCTCTCTCTTCTCTTCTCTATCCTCTCCTTCTCTATTCTGCTCTCTATCCTCTCCTCCTCTCTCGTCTGCTCTCTATCCTCTCCTCCCCTCTCTTCTTCTCTCTATCCTCTCCTCTTCTCTCTTCTCCTATCCTCCTCTCTCTTCTCCTGTATATCCAGTCCTCCTCTCTCTTCTCTCTCTATCCTCTCCGCCTCTCTCATCTCTCTATCCTCTCCTCCTCTCTCTTCTACTCTCTATCCTCTCCTCCTCTCTCTTCTCCCCTCCATCCTCTCCTCATCTCTCTTCTTCTCTCTATCCTCTTCTCCTCTCTCTTCTCCTCTCTCTTCTCATATCCTCCTCTCTCTTCTCCCTTCCATCCTCTCCTCCTCTCTATTTTACTCTCTATCCTGTCCTCCTCTCTCCTCTGCTCTCTATCCTCTCCTCTTCTCACTACTCATCTTTATCCTCTCCTCTCTCTTCTCCTCTCTATCCTCTCCTCCTCTCTCTTCTACTCTCTAGCCTGTCCTCCTCTCTCTTCTACTCTATCCTCTCCTCCTCTCTCATCTCCTCTCTAACCTCTCCTCCTCTTTCTCTACTGTATCCTCTCCTCCTCTCTCTTCTCCTCTAAATCCAGCCCTTCTCTCTATTATCTCTATCCTCTCCTCCTCTCTCTTGTACTCTCTATCCTCTCCTCCTCTCTCTTCTCCTCTCTATCCTCTCCTTCTCTCTTCTGCTCTCTATCCTCTCCTCCTCTCTCTTCTCCTCTCTATCCTCTCCTCCTCTCTCATCACTCTATCCTGTCCTCCTCTCTCTTCTCCTCTCTATCCTCTCCTTCTCTCTTCTGCTCTCTATCCTCACCTCCTCTCTCTTCTCCTCTCTATCTGCTCCTCTTCTCTCTTCTGCTCTCTATCCTCTCCTCCTCTCTCATCTCTCTATCCTGTCCTCCTCTCTCTTCTCTTCTCTATCCTCTCCTTCTCTATTCTGCTCTCTATCCTCTCCTCCTCTCTCGTCTGCTCGCTATCCTCTCCTCCTCTCTCGTCTGCTCGCTATCCTCTCCTCCCCTCTCTTCTTCTCTCTATCCTCTCCTCTTCTCTCTTCTCCTATCCTCCTCTCTCTTCTCCTGTATATCCAGTCCTCCTCTCTCTTCTCTCTCTATCCTCTCCTCCTCTCTCATCTCTCTATCCTCTCCTCCTCTCTCTTCTACTCTCTATCCTCTCCCTCCTCTCTCTTCTCCTCTAAATCTATCCTCTCCTCTTCTCTCTTCTCCTATCCTCCTCTCTCTTCTCCTGTATATCCAGTCCTCCTCTCTCTTCTCTCTCTATCCTCTCCTCCTCTCTCATCTCTCTATCCTCTCCTCCTCTCTCTTCTACTCTCTATCCTCTTCTCCTCTCTCTTCTCCTCTCTCTTCTCATATCCTCCTCTCTCTTCTCCCTTCCATCCTCTCCTCCTCTCTATTTTACTCTCTATCCTGTCCTCCTCTCTCTTCGGCTCTCTATCCTCTCCTCTCTCTCTTCTTCTCTCTATCCTCTCCTCCTCGCTCTCCTCGCTCTCCTTCTCTCTATCCTCTCCTCCTCTCTCTTCTACTCTCTATCCTCTCCTCCTCTCTCTTCTACTCTCTATCCTCTCCCCCTCTCTCTTCTTCTCTCTATCCTCTCCTCCTCTCTCTCTACTCTCTATCCTCTCCTCCTCTCTCTTCTCTCTTCTTCTCTCTAACCTCTCCTCCCCTATCTTCTTCTCTCTATCCTCTCCTCCTCTCTCTTCTCCTCTCTCTCCTCTCCCCCTCTCTCTTCTACTCTCTAACCTCTCCTCCCCGCTCTTCTTCTCTCTATCCTCTCCTCCTCTGTCTTCTACTCTCTCCCCTCTCCTCCTGTCTCTTCTACTCTCTATCCTCGTCTCTTCTCCTCCTCTCTCTTCTACTCTCTATCCTCTCCTCCTCTCTCTTCTACTCTCTATCCTCTCCTCCTCTCTTTTCTCCCCTCCATCCTCTCCTCCTCTCTCTTCTCCTCTCTATCCTCTCCTTCTCTCTTCTGCTCTCTATCCTCTCCTCCTCTCTCTTCTCCTCTCTATCCTCTCCTCCTCTCTCATCACTCTATCCTGTCCTCCTCTCTCTTCTCCTCTCTATCCTCTCCTTCTCTCTTCTGCTCTCTATCCTCTCCTCCTCTCTCTTCTCCTCTCTATCTGCTCCTCTTCTCTCTTCTGCTCTCTATCCTCTCCTCCTCTCTCATCTCTCTATCCTGTCCTCCTCTCTCTTCTCTTCTCTATCTTCTCCTTCTCTATTCTGCTCTCTATCCTCTCCTCCTCTCTCGTCTGCTCTCTATCCTCTCCTCCCCTCTCTTCTTCTCTCTATCCTCTCCTCTTCTCTCTTCTCCTATCCTCCTCTCTCTTCTCCTGTATATCCAGTCCTCCTCTCTCTTCTCTCTCTATCCTCTCCTCCTCTCTCATCTCTCTATCCTCTCCTCCTCTCTCTTCTACTCTCTATCCTCTCCTCCTCTCTCTTCTCCCCTCCATCCTCTCCTCATCTCTCTTCTTCTCTCTATCCTCTTCTCCTCTCTCTTCTCCTCTCTCTTCTCATATCCTCCTCTCTCTTCTCCCTTCTATCCTCTCCTCCTCTCTATTTTACTCTCTATCCTGTCCTCCTCTCTCCTCTGCTCTCTATCCTCTCCTCTTCTCACTACTCATCTTTATCCTCTCCTCTCTCTTCTCCTCTCTATCCTCTCCTCCTCTCTCTTCTACTCTCTAGCCTGTCCTCCTCTCTCTTCTACTCTATCCTCTCCTCCTCTCTCATCTCCTCTCTAACCTCTCCTCCTCTTTCTCTACTGTATCCTCTCCTCCTCTCTCTTCTCCTCTAAATCCAGCCCTTCTCTCTATTATCTCTATCCTCTCCTCCTCTCTCTTGTACTCTCTATCCTCTCCTCCTCTCTCTTCTCCTCTCTATCCTCTCCTTCTCTCTTCTGCTCTCTATCCTCTCCTCCTCTCTCTTCTCCTCTCTATCCTCTCCTCCTCTCTCATCACTCTATCCTGTCCTCCTCTCTCTTCTCCTCTCTATCCTCTCCTTCTCTCTTCTGCTCTCTATCCTCTCCTCCTCTCTCTTCTCCTCTCTATCTGCTCCTCTTCTCTCTTCTGCTCTCTATCCTCTCCTCCTCTCTCATCTCTCTATCCTGTCCTCCTCTCTCTTCTCTTCTCTATCCTCTCCTTCTCTATTCTGCTCTCTATCCTCTCCTCCTCACTCGTCGGCTCTCTATCCTCTCCTCCCCTCTCTTCTTCTCTCTATCCTCTCCTCTTCTCTCTTCTCCTATCCTCCTCTCTCTTCTCCTGTATATCCAGTCCTCCTCTCTCTTCTCTCTCTATCCTCTCCTCCTCTCTCATCTCTCTATCCTCTCCTCCTCTCTCTTCTACTCTCTATCCTCTCTTCCTCTCTCTTCTCCTCTAAATCCATCCTCTCCTCATCTCTCTTCTTCTCTCTATCCTCTTCTCCTCTCTCTTCTGCTCTCTCTTCTCATATCCTCCTCTCTCTTCTCCCTTCCATCCTCTCCTCCTCTCTCTTCTACTCTCTATCCTCTCCTCCTCTCTCTTCTACTCTCTATCCTCTCCCCCTCTCTCTTCTTCTCTCTATCCTCTCCTCCTCTCTCTTCTACTCTCTATCCTCTCCTCCTCTCTCTTCTTCTCTCTAACCTCTCCTCCCCTATCTTCTTCTCTCTATCCTCACCTCCTGTCTCTTCTCCTCTCTCTCCTCTCCTCCTGTCTCTTCTACTCTCTATCCTCTCCTCCTCTCTCTTCTACTCTCTATCTTCTCCTCCTCTCTCTTCTACTCTCTATCCTCTCCTCCTCTCTCTTCTACTCTCTATCCTCTCCTCCTCTCTCTTCTACTCTCTATCCTCTCCTCCTCTGTCTTCTACTCTCTATCCTCTCCTCCTGTCTCTTCTACTCTCTATCCTATCCTCCTCTCTCTTCTACTCTCTATCTTCTCCTCCTCTCTCTTCTACTCTCTATCCTCTCCTCCTCTCTCTTCTACTCTCTGTCCTCTCCTCCTCTCTCTTCTCCCCTCCATCCTCTCCTCCTCTCTCTTCTTCTCTCTATCCTCTTCTCCTCTCTCTTCTCCCTCTCTTCTCATATCCTCCTCTCTCTTCTCCCTTCCATCCTCTCCTCCTCTCTCTTTTACTCTCTATCCTGTCCTCCTCTCTCTTCGGCTCTCTATCCTCTCCTCCTCTCTCTTCTTCTCTCTATCCTCTCCTCCTCACTCTTCTTCTCTCTATCCTCTCCTCCTCTCTCTTCTGCTCTCTATCCTTTCCTTCTCTCTCTTCTACTCTCTATCCCCTCCTTCTCTCTCTTCTACTCTCTATCCTCTCTTCCTCGCTCTTCTTCTCTCTATCCTCTCCTCCTCTCTCTTCTTCTCTCTATCCTCTCCTCATCTCTCTTCTACTCTCTATCCTCTCTCCTCCTCTCTTCTCTCTATCCTCTCCTCCGCTCTTCTGCTCTCTATCCTCTCCTCCTCTCTCTTCTACTCTCTATCCTCTCCTCCTCTCTCATCTGCTCCATATCCTCTCCTCCTCTCTCTTCTACTCTCCATCCTCTCCTCCTTCTCTCTACTCTCTATCCTCTCCTCCTCTCTCTTCTACTCTCTATATTCTCCTCCTCTCTCTTCTACTCTCTATCCTCTCATATCTCTTCTACTTTATATCCTCTCCTCCTATCTCCTCTTCTCTCTATCCTCTCCTCCATCTCCTCTCCTCATCTCTCTTCTTCTCTCAATCCTCTCCTCCTCTCTCTTCTACTCTCTATCCTCTCATCCTCTTTCCTTTCTCCTCTATCCTCTCCTCCTCTCTCTTCTTCTCTCTATCCTCTCCTCCTCTCTCTTCTACTCTCTATCCTCTCCTCCTCTCTCTTCTTCTCTTTATCCTCTCCTCCTCTCTCTTCTACTCTCTATCCTCTCCTCCTCTCTCTTCTTCTCTCTAACCTCTCCTCCCCTCTCTTCTCCTCTCACTCCTCTCCCCCTCTCTCTTCTACTCTCTAACCTCTCCTCCCCTCTCCTCTTCTCTCTATCCTCTCCTCCTCTGTCTTCTACTCTCTATCCTCTCCTCCTGTCTCTTCTACTCTCTATCCTCTCCTCCTCTCTCTTCTACTCTCTATCTTCTCCTCCTCCCTCTTCTACTCTCTGTCCTCTCCTCCCCTCTCCTCTTCTCTCTATCCTCTCCTCCTCTGTCTTCTACTCTCTATCCTCTCCTCCTGTCTCTTCTACTCTCTATCCTCTCCTCCTCTCTCTTCTACTCTCTATCTTCTCCTCCTCCCTCTTCTACTCTCTGTCCTCTCCTCCTCTCTCTTCTACTCTCTATCCTCTCCTCCTCTCTCTTCTCCTCTCTATCCTCTCCTCCTCTCTCATCACTCTATCCTGTCCTCCTCTCTCTTCTCCTCTCTATCCTCTCCTTCTCTCTTCTGCTCTCTATCCTCTCCTCCTCTCTCTTCTCCTCTCTATCTGCTCCTCTTCTCTCTTCTGCTCTCTATCCTCTCCTCCTCTCTCATCTCTCTATCCTGTCCTCCTCTCTCTTCTCTTCTCTATCCTCTCCTTCTCTATTCTGCTCTCTATCCTCTCCTCCTCTCTCGTCTGCTCTCTATCCTCTCCTCCCCTCTCTTCTTCTCTCTATCCTCACCTCTTCTCTCTTCTCCTATCCTCCTCTCTCTTCTCCTGTATATCCAGTCCTCCTCTCTCTTCTCTCTCTATCCTCTCCTCCTCTCTCATCTCTCTATCCTCTCCTCCTCTCTCTTCTACTCTCTATCCTCTCCTCCTCTCTCTTCTCCTCTAAATCCATCCTCTCCTCATCTCTTCTTCTCTCTTCTTCTCTCTATCCTCTTCTCCTCTCCTTCTGCTCTCTCTTCTCATATCCTCCTCTCTCTTCTCCCTTCCATCCTCTCCTCCTCTCTCTTCTACTCTCTATCCTCTCCTCCTCTCTCTTCTACTCTCTATCCTCTCCCCCTCTCTCTTCTTCTCTCTCTCCTCTCCTCCTCTCTCTTCTACTCTCTATCCTCTCCTCCTCTCTCTTCTTCTCTCTAACCTCTCCTCCCCTATCTTCTTCTCTCTATCCTCACCTCCTGTCTCTTCTCCTCTCTCTCCTCTCCCCCTCTCTCTTCTACTCTCTAACCTCTCCTCCCCTCTCTTCTTCTCTCTATCCTCTCCTCCTCTGTCTTCTACTCTCTATCCTCTCCTCCTGTCTCTTCTACTCTCTATCCTCTCCTCCTCTCTCTTCTACTCTCTATCTTCTCCTCCTCTCTCTTCTACTCTCTATCCTCTCCTCCTCTCTCTTCTACTCTCTATCCTCTCCTCCTCTGTCTTCTACTCTCTATCCTCTCCTCCTGTCTCTTCTACTCTCTATCCTATCCTCCTCTCTCTTCTACTCTCTATCTTCTCCTCCTCTCTCTTCTACTCTCTATCCTCTCCTCCTCTCTCTTCTACTCTCTGTCCTCTCCTCCTCTCTCTTCTCCCCTCCATCCTCTCCTCCTCTCTCTTCTTCTCTCTATCCTCTTCTCCTCTCTCTTCTCCCCTCTCTTCTCATATCCTCCTCTCTCTTCTCCCTTCCATCCTCTCCTCCTCTCTCTTTTACTCTCTATCCTGTCCTCCTCTCTCTTCGGCTCTCTATCCTCTCCTCCTCTCTCTTCTTCTCTCTATCCTCTCCTCCTCACTCTTCTTCTCTCTATCCTCTCCTCCTCTCTCTTCTGCTCTCTATCCTTTCCTTCTCTCTCTTCTACTCTCTATCCCCTCCTTCTCTCTCTTCTACTCTCTATCCTCTCTTCCTCGCTCTTCTTCTCTCTATCCTCTCCTCCTCTCTCTTCTTCTCTCTATCCTCTCCTCATCTCTCTTCTACTCTCTATCCTCTCCTCCTCTCTCTTCTCTCTATCCTCTCCTCCGCTCTTCTGCTCTCTATCCTCTCCTCCTCTCTCTTCTACTCTCTATCCTCTCCTCCTCTCTCATCTGCTCCATATCCTCTCCTCCTCTCTCTTCTACTCTCCATCCTCTCCTCCTGTCTCTTCTACTCTGTATCCTCTCCTCCTCTCTCTTCTACTCTCTATATTCTCCTCCTCTCTCTTCTACTCTCTATCCTCTCCTATCTCTTCTACTTTATAACCTCTCCTCCTATCTCTTCTTCTCTCTATCCTCTCCTCCATCTCCTCTCCTCATCTCTCTTCTTCTCTCAATCCTCTCCTCCTCTCTCTTCTACTCTCTATCCTCTCATCCTCTTTCCTTTCTCCTCTATCCTCTCCTCCTCTCTCTTCTTCTCTCTATCCTCTCCTCCTCTCTCTTCTACTCTCTATCCTCTCCTCTCTCTCTTCTTCTCTTTATCCTCTCCTCCTCTCTCTTCTACTCTCTATCCTCTCCTCCTCTCTCTTCTTCTCTCTAACCTCTCCTCCCCTCTCTTCTTCTCTCTATCCTCTCCACCTCTCTCTTCTCCTCTCACTCCTCTCCCCCTCTCTCTTCTACTCTCTAACCTCTCCTCCTCTCCTCTTCTCTCTATCCTCTCCTCCTCTGTCTTCTACTCTCTATCCTCTCCTCCTGTCTCTTCTACTCTCTATCCTCTCCTCCTCTCTCTTCTACTCTCTATCTCTCCTCCTCCCTCTCTACTCTCTGTCCTCTCCTCCTCTCTCTTCTACTCTCTATCCTCTCCTCCCTCTCTCTTCTTCTCTCTATCCCTCTCCCTCTCTCTTCTACTCTCTATCCTCTCCTCCTCTCTCTTCTACTCTCTATCCTCTCCTCCTCTCTCTTCTACTCTCTATCCTCTCCTCTCTCTTCTACTTTATATCCTCTCCTCCTCTCTCTTCTTCTCTCTATCCTCTCCTCCCTCTCCTCTCCTCTTCTCTCTTCTTCTCTCTATACTCTCTATCCTCTCCTCCTCTCTCTTCTACTCTCTATATTCTCCTCCTCTCTCTTCTACTCTCTATCCTCTCCTATCTCTTCTACTTTATATCCTCTCCTCCTATCTCTTCTTCTCTCTATCCTCTCCTCCATCTCCTCTCCTCATCTCTCTTCTTCTCTCAATCCTCTCCTCCTCTCTCTTCTACTCTCTATCCTCTCATCCTCTTTCCTTTCTCCTCTATCCTCTCCTCCTCTCTCTTCTTCTCTCTATCCTCTCTCCTCCTCTCTCTTCTACTCTCTATCCTCTCCTCCTCTCTCTTCTTCTCTTTATCCTCTCCTCCTCTCTCTTCTACTCTCTATCCTCTCCTCCTCTCTCTTCTTCTCTCTAACCTCTCCTCCCCTCTCTTCTTCTCTCTATCCTCTCCACCTCTCTCTTCTCCTCTCACTCCTCTCCCCCTCTCTCTTCTACTCTCTAACCTCTCCTCCCCTCTCCCTCTTCTCTCTATCCTCTCCTCCTCTGTCTTCTACTCTCTATCCTCTCCTCCTGTCTCTTCTACTCTCTATCCTCTCCTCCTCTCTCTTCTACTCTCTATCTTCTCCTCCTCCCTCTTCTACTCTCTGTCCTCTCCTCCTCTCTCTTCTACTCTCTATCCTCTCCTCCTCTCTCTTCTTCTCTCTATCCTCTCCTCCTCTCTCTTCTACTCTCTATCCTCTCCTCTCTCTTCTACTCTCTATCCTCTCCTCCTCTCTCTTCTACTCTCTATCCTCTCCTCTCTCTTCTACTTTATATCCTCTCCTCCTCTCTCTTCTTCTCTCTATCCTCTCCTCCCTCTCCTCTCCTCTTCTCTCTTCTTCTCTCTATACTCTCCTCATCTCTCTTCTACTCTCTATCCTCTCCTCTTTCCTTTCTCCTCTATCCTCTCCTCCTCTCTCTTCTGCTCTCTATCCTCTCCTCCCCTCTCTTCTTCTCTCTATCCTCTCCTCCTGTCTCTTCTTCTCTCTATCCCCTCCTCCTCTCTCTTCTACTCTCTATCCTCTCCTCCTCTCTCTTCTTCTCTCTTTCCTATCCTCCTCTCTCTTCTACTCTCTATCCTCTCCTCCTCTTTCCTTTCTCCTCTATCCTCTCCTCTCTCTCCTCCTCTCTCTCCTCTGTACTCTCTCCTCTCTCTTCTATTATCCTCCCCTCTCTCTTCTTGTCCTACTCTCTCTTCTACTCTCTATCCTCTCCTCCTCTCTCGTCTACACTCTATCCTCTCCTCCAGTCTCTTCTCCTGTCAGCTTCTCTCTTCTCCTCTCTATCATCTCCTCCGCTCTCTTATTATATCCTGTCCTCCTCCCTTTTCTACTCTCTATCCTCTCCTCCTCTCTCTTCTCCTCTCTATCCTCTCCTCCTCTCTCTTCTACTCTCTAGCCTGTCCTCCTCTCTCTTCTACTCTATCCTCTCCTCCTCTCTCCTCTCCTCTCTAACCTCTCCTCCTCTTTCTCTACTGTATCCTCTCCTCTTCTCTCTTCTCCTCTAAATCCAGCCCTCCTCTCTATTATCTCTATCCTCTCCTCCTCTCTCTTGTACTCTCTATCCTCTCCTCCTCTCTCTTCTCCTCTCTATCCTCTCCTCCTCTCTCATCTCTCTATCCTCTCCTCCTCTCTATTCTCCTCTCTATCCTCTCCTCTCTTCTGCTCTCTATTCTCTCCTCGACTCTCTTCTCCTCTCTATCTGCTCCTCTTCTCTCTTCTGCTCTCTATCCTCTCCTCCTCTCTATCCTCTCCTCCTCTCTCATCTCTCTATCCTGTTCTCCTCTCTCTTCTCCTCTCTATCCTCTCCTTCTCTATTCTGCTCTCTATCCTCTCCTCCTCTCTCGTCTGCTCTCTATCCTCTCCTCCCCTCTCTTCTTCTCTCTATCCTCTCATCTTCTCTCTTCTCCTATCCTCCTTTCTCTTCTCCTGTATCTCCTGTCCTCCTCTCTCTTCTCTCTCTATCCTCTCCTCCTCTCTCATCTCTCTACCCTCTCCTCCTCTCTCTTCTACTCTCTATCCTCGCCTCCTCTCTCTTCTCCCCTACATCCTCTCCTCCTCTCTCTTCTTCTCTCTATCCTCTTCTCCTCTCTCTTCTCCTCTCTCTTCTCATATCCTCCTCTCTCTTCTCCCTTCCATCCTCTCCTCCTCTCTCTTTTACTCTCTATCCTGTCCTCCTCTCTCTTCGGCTCTCTATCCTCTCCTCCTCTCTCTTCTTCTCTCTATCCCATCCTTCTCTCTCTTCTACTCTCTATCCTCTCCTCTTTGCTCTTCTTCTCTCTATCCTCTCCTCCTCTCTCTTATTCTCTCTATCCTCTCCTCCTCTCTCTTCTACTCTCTATCCTCTCCTCCTCTCTCTTCTCTCTGTCCTCTCCTCCTCTCTCTTATTCTCTCTATCCTCTCCTCCTCTCTCTTCTACTCTCTATCCTCTCCTCCTCTCTCTCCTCTCTGTCCTCTCCTCCTCTCTTCTGCTCTCTATCCTCTCCTCCTCTCTCTTCTACTCTCTATCCATCTCCTCCTCTCTCTCTCATCTGCTCCATATCCTCTCCTCCTCCTTCTACTCTCCATCCCTCCCCTCTGTCTCTTCTACTCTTACATTTATCTCCTCCTCTCTCTTCTACTCGTCATCTTCTCCTCCTCTCTCTTACTCTCTATCCTCTCCTCCTCTCTCTTCTACTCTCTATCCTTTCCTCTCTCTATCTACTTTATATCCTCTCCTCCTCTCTCTCTCTTCTCTATCCTCTCCTCCATCTCCTCTCCTCATCTCTCTTCTTCTCCATCCTTCCTCCCTCACTTGATCCTGCCCTCCTCCTCTTTCCTTTCTCCCCACCCGGCTCTCCTCCTCTTTCCTTTCTCCATCCTCTCCTCCTCTCTCTTCTTCTCTCATCCTTCCTCCCTCCTCTCCTCTCTATCAAAGCCTCCTCTCTCCTCTCCTCTCTAACCTCTCCTCCTCTCTCTCTCTACTGTATCCCTCCCCTCCTCCTCTCTTTTCTCCCTCTCTCTCTCCTATCCTCCTCTCTTCTCCTGTATCTCCTCCCTCTCTCTCTCTCTCTCTACCCCACTCCTCTGACTCTTCCTTCCTCCATCATCCTTCCCTCTCTCTGTCTGTCTCTCACTCTATCTCTTCCTCCTCTCTCTTCTCACTCTCTTACTCCTCTCCTCCAGTCTCTTCTCCTGTCAGCTTCTCTTCTCCTCTCTATCATCTCCTCCACTCTCTTATTCTATCCTGCTCCTCCTCCCTTTTCATCCATCCTCTCCTCCTCTCTCCTTCCCTCTCTCTCTCATCCTTCCTTCTCTCTCCTCTACTCTATCCTGTCCTCCTCTCTCCTTCCTCACTCTCCATCCTCTCCTCCTCTCTCCTCTCCTCTCTCTCTACTGTATCCTCTCCCCCTCCGCTTTCTTACCTCTCTCCCTCTCTCCTGCTCTCTATCCTCTCCTCTTCTCACTACTCATCTTTATCCTCTCCTCTCTCTCTCCCTCTCATCCTCTCCTCTCTCTCTTCTATTTCTAGCCTGTCCTCCCTCACTCATCCTCTCCCCTCCTCTCCTCTCTACCTTCCCATCTCTCTACTGTATCCTCTCCTCCTCTCCTTCTCCCTCTAAATCCAGCCCTCCTCTCATCTCATCCTCTCCTCCTCTCTCTGTGACTCTTATCTCTCTCCCTCCATCTCTCTATCCTCTCCCTCCTCTCTCCTTCTCCTCTCATCCTCTCCTCTCTTGCTCTCTATTCTCTCCTCCTCTCTCTTCTCCCTCCATCTGTCCTCTCTTCTGCTCTCTATCCTCCTCTCTCTCTCTTCCCATCCTCCTCTCTCTCTACTCTCATCCTCTCCCTCCTCTTTCCTTCTCCTCATCCTCTCCTCCCTCCCTCCCTCCCTCCTCTACTCTCTCTCCATCTTCCCTCTCTCTGTCCTACTCTCTCTTCTACTCTCTATCCTCTCCTCCTCTCTCGTCTACACTCATCCTCTCCAGTCTCTTCTCCGTCGTGCTTCTCCTTCTCCTCTCATCATCTCCTCCGCCTCTTGATCATATCCTGTGCTCCTCCTCCCTTGACCTTATCCTCTCCTCCTCTCTCTTCTCCTCTCATCCTCTCCTCCTCTCTCTTCTACTCTCTCTAGCCTGTCCTCCTCTCTCCAATCCATCCTCTCCTCCTCTTCCTCCTCTCCTCTCTAACCTCTCCTCTTTCTCTTACTGTATCCTCTCCTTCTCTCTTCTCCTCTACCCCAGCCCTCCTCCATCATCTATTCCTCTCCTCCTCTCTGTACTCTCTATCCTCTCCTCCTCTCTCTTCTCCTCTCTATCCTCTCCTCCTCCTCCTCCTCACATCTCTCTCTCTACCTCTCCTCCTCTCATCTTCCTCCTCTATCCTTCCTTCCTTCCTTCCTTTCCACCTTCTTCACTCTCTTCTCCTCTCTTTCCTCCATCTGTCCTCTCTCTTCTGCTCTCATCCTTCCTCCCTCTCTATCCTCTCCTCCTCTCTCCATCTCATCTGTTCTCCTCTCCTTCTCCTCTCTATCCTCTCCTTCTCTATCTGCTCTCATCCTCTCCTCCGTCTGCTCTCATCCTCTCCTCCCCTCTCTCTCTCTCTATCCTCTCTCCATCTGCATCCTCCTTTCTCTTCTCCTGTATCTCCTGCTCCCTCTCTCTTCTCTCTCTATCCTCTCCTCCTCTCTCTATCTCTCTACCCTCTCCTCCTCTCTCAAACTCCATCCTCGCCTCCTCTTCCTTCCCTACATCCTCTCCTCCTCTCTCTTCTTCTCTCTATCCTCTTCTCCTCTCTCCTTCCCTCCTTCCACATCCTCCTTCTTCCTTCCCTTCCACCTCTCCTCTCTTCCTCTCTCTTTACTCACTGTCTTCCTCTCTCTTCGGCTCTCTATCCTCTCCTCCTCTCTCTCCTTCTCTATCCCTGACTCCTTTCTCCTTCTTCTACTCTCTATCCCTCTCCTCTTTGCTCTTCTTCTCTCATCCTCTCCTCCTCTTCTCTTATTCTCTCTCTATCCTCTCCTCCACTCTATCCTCTCCTCCTCTCTCTTCTCTCTGTCCTCTCCTCCTCATTCTCTCTATCCTCTCCTCCTCTCTCTACTCTCTATCCTCTCTCCTTCCTCCGTCCTCTCCCTCTCTTCTGCTCTCTATCCCTCTCCTCCTCTCTTCTACTCTATCTCTCTCCCTCCTCTCTACTTCTCCTGCTCCATATCCTCTCCTCCCTCCATTCTCCATCCTTCCTCCTTCTGTTTCTTCTACTCTTATTATCTCCTCTCTCTCTCACTCGCTATCTTCTCCTTCTCTCCTCCTCTCTCTCTTCTACTCTCTATCCTCTCCTCCTCTCTCTTCTCACTCTCTATCCTCTCCTCCTCTCTCTTCTACTCTCTATCCTTTCCTCTCTCATCTGGTTTCAGCACCCTCTTCTCCTCTCTTATCCTCTCCTCCATCTCCTCTCCATCTCTCTCTCTCTCTCTCTCTCTCTTCTCTCATCCTCTCCCTCCTCCTCTCTCTCTTCATCCATCCTCTCCCCCCTTTCTCTTCTCCCCATCCTCTCCTCCTCCTCTTTCCTTTCTCCTCTATCCTCTCCTCCTTCTCTCTATCCTCTCCCTCCCTCTCTCCTCTCCTCTCTATCAAAGCCTCCTCTCTCCTCTCCTCTCTAACCTCTCCTCCTCTCTACTGAATCCCTCCCTCCGTCTTTCTCCTCCCATCCTCCTCCTTCTCCTGTATCTCCAGTCCCTCCCTTTCCTCTCTCTCTATCCTCTCACCTCTGTACCTTCCTCCCTCCATCATCCTTCCCTCTCTCTCTCGTTCCCACTCTCTCTTCTACTCTCTATCCCTCTCCCCCTCCCTTTCTCTCTCTCATTCTTTATCCTCTCCTCCAGTCTCTTCTCCCTGTCAGCTTCTCTCTTCTCCATCATCTCCACCTCTATCTATCCTGCTCCCTCCTCCCCTTCTCATCCATCCCTCTCCCTCCTCTCTTCTCCTCTCATCCTCTCCTTCTCTCCTTCCTCACTCTATCTGTCTCCCTCCCTTCCTTCCACTCTCCATCCTCTCCTCCTCTCTCCTCTCTCTCTCTACTGTATCCTCTCCTCCTCGCTCTTCTTCTCTCATCCTCTCCTCCCTCCCTCCTGCTCTCTATCCTCTCCTCCTCTCTCCTCTCCTCTCTAACCTCTCCTCCTTCTCTTTCTCTCACTGTATCCTCTCCTCTTCTCTCTTCTCCTCTGAATCCAGCCCTCCTCTCTCCATCATCTCATCCTCTCCTCCTCTCTCTTGTACTCTCTATCCTCTCCTCCTCTCTCTTCTCCTCTCTATCCTCTCCTCCTCTCTCTCTATCTCTCTATCCCTCTCCCTCCTCTCATTCTCCTCTCTATCCTCTCCTCTCTTCTGCTCTCTATTCTCTCCTCACTCTCTCTCCCTCCCTCTCATCTGCTCCTCTTTCTTCCTATCTCTCATCCTCTCCTCCTCTCTATCCTCTCCTCCTCTCTCATCTCTCTATCTCGTTCTCCTCTCTCTTCTCCTCTC
Source organism: Oncorhynchus mykiss (assembly GCF_057628025.1). NCBI lineage: Eukaryota > Metazoa > Chordata > Actinopteri > Salmoniformes > Salmonidae > Oncorhynchus > Oncorhynchus mykiss. The sequence goes on from NC_143023.1 coordinate 18,075,777, forward strand.
TATCCTTCTCTATCTGCTCTCTATCCTCTCCTCCGTCTGCTCTCTATCCTCTCCTCCCCTCTCTTCTTCTCTCATCCTCTCATCTTCTCTCTTCTCCTGCATCCTCCTTTCCTTCTCCTCTGTATCTCCTGCCCTCCTTCCTCTCTCTTCTCTCTCTATCCTCTCCTCCATCTCTCTACCTTCTCCTCCCTCGCCTTCCCTCCTTCCTCCCCACACTCCTTCTCCCTCCTCTCTCTTCTCTCATCCTCTTCTCCTCTCTCTTCTCCTCTCTTCTTCCTCATATCCTCCTCTCTCTTCTCCCTTCCATCCTCTCCTCCTCTCTCTTTTACTCTCTATCCTGTCCTCCTCTCTCTTCGGCTCTCTATCCTCTCCTCTCTTCTTCTCATCCCATCCTTCTCTCTCTTCTACTCTATCTGGCCCTTCCTCTTTGCTCTTCTTCTCTCTATCCTCTCCTCCTCTCTCTTATTCTCATCCTCTCCTCCTCCCTCACTCTATCCTCTCCTCCTCTCTCTTCTCTCTGTCCTCTCCTCCTCTCTCATTCTCTATCCTCTCCTCCTCTCTCTTCTCACTCTATCTCTCTCCCTCCCTCCTCTCTCTGTCCTCTCCTCCTCCTTGCTCTCTATCCTCTCCTCCTCTCTCTTCTACTCTCTATCCTCTCCTCCTCTCTCATCTGCTCCATACCCCTCCTCCTCCTCTCTCTCTCACTCTCCATCCTCTCTCCTGTCTCTTCTACTCTCTATCATCTCCTCCTCTCTCTCTTTCTCACTCGCTATCCTTCCTCCTCCTCTCTCTTCTACTCTCTATCCTCTCCTCCTCTCCTTCCTACTCTCTATCCTCTCCTCCTCTCTCTTCTACTCTTGATCCTTTTCCTCTCTCAATCCCACTTTATATCCTCTCCTCCTCTTCTTCTTCTCTCATCCTCTCCTCCATCTCCTCTCCTCATCTCTCTTCTTCTCTCTATCCTCTCCTCCTCTCACTCTCTATCCTCTCCTCCTTTTCTTTCTCCCCATCCTCTCCTCCTCTTTCCTTTCTCCTCATCCTCTCCTCCTCTCTCTCTTATTCCTCTCCTCCTCTCTCCTCTCCTCTCTATCAAAGCCCTCCCTCCTCTCCTCTCTAACCTCTCCTCCTCCTCTCTCTCACTCATCCTCTCCTCCTCGCTCTTCTTCTCCTCCCTATCCTCCTCTCTCTCTTCTCCTGCATCCTCCAGTCCTCCTCTCTTCTCTCTCTATCCTCTACTCCTCTTCTCTGGTTCCTCTCTCTTCTATTATCCTTCCCTCTCTCTGTCCTACTCTCTCTCTCACTCTATCCTCTCCCTCCTCCTCTCTCTTTACTCTCTATCCTCTCCTCCAGTGTCTTCTCCTGTCAGCTTCTCTCTTCTCCTCTCTATCATCTCCTCCACTCTCTTATTCTATCCTGTCCTCCTCCCTTTTCTACTTCTTATCCTCTCCCTCCTCTTCTCCTCTCATCCTCTCCTCTTCCTTCCTCCACTCTTATCCTGTCCTCCTCTCTCTTCCACTCTCCATCCTTCCTCCTCTCTCCTCTCTCTACTCAATCCTCTCCTCCTCGCTCTTCTTCTCTCTATCCTCTCCTCCTCCTCTCTCCTCTGCTCTCTATCCTCTCCTCCTCTTCTCATCTACCATCTTTATCCTCTCCTCTCTCTCTTCTCCTCTCTATCCTCTCCTCCTCTCTCTTCTATTCTCTAGCCTGTCCTCCTCTCTCTTCTACTCTTATCCCTCCCTCTCTCTCTCCTCTCCTCTCTAACCTCTCCTCCTATTTCTCTACTGTATCCTCTCCTCCTCTCTCTTCTCCTCTAAATCCAGCCCTCCTCTCATCATCTCTATCCCTCTCCTCCTCTCTCTTGTACTCTCTATCCCTCTCCCTCCTCTCTCTATCTCTCTATCCTTCCTCCTCCTCTCTCCTCTCCTCTCTATCCTCTCCTCCTCTCTTCTGCTCTCTATTCTCTCCTCCTCTCTCTTCTCCTCTCATCCGTCCCTCTCTTCTGCTCTCTATCCTCTCCTCCTCTCTATCCTCTCCTCCTCTCTCATCTCATCCTGTTCTCCTCTCTCTTCCTCCCCCATCCTCTCCTCCTCTCTGTCTGTCCATCCTCTCCTCCCCTCTCTTCTTCTCTCTATCCTCTCTCATCTTCTCTCTCTCCTATCCTCCTCTCTTTTCTCCTGTATACTCAGTTCTCCCTCTCTTCTCTCTCTATCCTTCCTCCTTCTCTCTCTATCTCTCTATCCTTCTCCTTCTCTCTCTTCTACTCTCTATCTTTCTCCTCCTCTCTCTTCTCCCCTGACACCCTCCTTCCTCCTCTCTCTCTTTCTCTCTATCCTCTTCTCCTCTCTCTTCTCCTCTCTCTTCTCATATCCTCCTCTCTCTCTCTCCCTCCCCTTCCATCCTTCCCTCCTCTGTCTCTCTTTTACTCTCTATCCTGCTCCTCCTCTCTCCTCGGCCCTCATCCTCTCCCTCCTCTCTCTTCTTCTCTCTATCATCCTTCTCTCTCTTCTACTCTCTATCCTCTCCTCCTTGCTCTTCTTCTCTCTATCCTCTCCTCCTCTCTCATTCTCTATCCCTCTCCTCCTCTCTCTTACTCTTTATCCCTCTCCCTCTCTCTTTCTCTGTCCTTTCTCCCTCTCTTCTGCTCTCTATCCTCTCCTCCTCTCTCTTCTACTCCATCCTCTCCTCCTCTCTCACTGTCCATATCCTCTCCTCCTCTCTCTTCTCCTCTCTATCCTCTCCTCCTGTCTCTCCTCTACTCTATCTTGTGCCTTCCCTCCCTTCCACTCTCCATCCTCTCCTCCTCTCTCTTCTCCTCTCTACCTTTCCTCCTCTACTGTATCCTCTCCTCCTCGCTCTTCTTCTCTCTATCCTGTCCTCCTCTCTCCTGCTCTCTATCCTCTCCCTTGACTACCTCATCTTTATCCTCTCCTCTCCCTCCTCTCTATCCTCTCCTCCTCTCTCTACTCTCTAGCCTGTCCTCCTTCTTCCACTCTATCCTCTCCTCCTCTCCTCTCTAACCTCTCCTCCTCTTTCTCATCCTACTCCTCTCCTCCTCTCTCTTCTCCTCGAAATCCAGCCCTCCTCTCATCATCTCATCCTCTCCTCCTCTCTCTTGTACTCTCATCCTCTCCTCCTCTCTTCTCCTCTCTATCCTCTCCTCCTCTCTCATCTCTCTATCCTCTCCTCCTCTTCTCCTCTCTATCATCTCCTCTCTTGCTCTCTCCATTCTCTCTCTCTCTTCTCCTCTCTATCTGCTCCTCTTCTCTCTTGCTCTATCTCTTCTCCTCTCTATCCTCTCCTCCTCTCTCATCTCTCATCCTGTTCTCCTCTCTCTTCTCCTCTCTATCCTCTCCTTCTCTATTTCTTGCTCTCTACCCCCTTCCTCTCGTCTGCTCTCATCCTCTCCTCCTCCCCTCTCTTCTCTATCTCTTCCATCCTCCCTTCTCCTATCCTCCTCTCTCTTCTCCTGTATATCCAGTCCTCCTCTCTGTTCTCTCATCCTCTCCTCCTCTCTCATCTCTCTATCCCTCTCCCTCCTCTCTCTTCTACTCTCTATCCTCTCCTCCTCCTCCTTCCCCCCCTACATCCTCTCCTCCTCTCTCTTCTTCTCTCTATCCTCTTCTCCTCTCTCTTCTCCTCTCTTCTGACATCCTCCTCTTCCTTCCCCCCTTCCATCCTCTCCCTCCTCTCTCTTTACTCTCTATCCTGTCCTCCTTCCTCTCTCTTCGGCTCTCTATCCTCTCCTCCTCTCTCTTCTTCTCTATCCCATCCTTCTCTCTTCTACTCTCTATCCTCTCCTCCTTCTCTGCCTTCTTCTCTGATCCTCTCCTCCTCTCTCTTATTCTCTCTCTATCCTCTCCTCCTCTCTCTTCTACTCTCTATCCTCTCCTCCTCTCTCTTCTCTCTGTCCTCTCCTCCTCTCTTCTGCTCTCTATCCTCTCCTCCTCTCTCTTCTACTCTCTATCCTCTCCCTCCCTCCCTCCATGGCTCCATACCCCTTATCTTCTCTCTCTTGACTCTCCATCCTCTCCCTCTGTCTCTTCTACTCTCTATTATCTCCTCCCTCTCTCTTACTCTCATCCTCCTCCTCTCTCTTACTCTCTATCCTCTCCCTCCCTCTCTCTTCTACTCTCTATCATCTCCTCCTCTCTCTCTCTACTCTCGATCTTCTCCTCCTCTCTCTCACTCTCTATCCTCTCCCTCCTCTCTCTACTCTATCCTCTCCTCCCTCTCTCCCTCTCTCTTCTACTCTCTATCCTCTCCTCTCTCATCTACTTTATATCCTCTCCTCCTCTCTCTCTCTCTATCATCTCCTCCATCTCCTCATCTCTCTTCTTCTCTCTTATCCTCTCCCTCCTCCTCTCTCTCTCACTTGATCCCTTCCTCCATCTCCTCTCCTCATCTCTCTTCTTCTCTCTTATCCTCTCCTCCTCTCTCTTCTACTCTCTATCCTCTCCTCCTCTTTCCTTTCTCCTCTATCCTCTCCTCCCTCTCTCTTCTTCTCCATCTCCCTCCCTCCTCTCTCTTCTACTCTCCATCCCTCTCCCCTCCTGTCTCTTCTACTCTCTATCATCTCCTCCTTCTTATTCTTAATTTCTCCTCCTCTCTCTCTCTCACTCATCCTCTCCTCCTCTCCTTCTCCATCCTCTCCTCTCTTCTACTCTCCATCCTCTCCTCCTGTCTCTTCTACTCTCTATCTCTCTCTCACCCTCCACTCCTTCCTCCTCCTCTCTCTTCTACTCTCTATCCTCTCCTCCTCTCTCTTCTACTCTGATCCTCTCCTCCTTTCTCTCTCACTTATTCCTCTCCTCTCTCATCATCATACCCCTCCTCCTCCTTTCTCCTCTCTTATCATCTCCTCCATCTCCTCTCCTCATCTCTCTTCTTCTCTCATCCTCTCCTCCTTCTCTCCTTCTACTCTCTATCCTCTCCTCCTCTTTCCTTTCTCCTCTATCCTCTCCTCCTCTCTCTTCTTCTCTCTATCCTCTCCTCCTCTCTCTTCTACTCTCTATCCTTTCCTCCTCTCTCTTCTACTCTCTATCCTCTCCTCCTCTCTCTTTTACTCTCTATCCTGTCCTCCTCTCTCTTCGGCTCTCTATCCTCTCCTCCTCTCTCTTCTTCTCTCTATCCCATCCTTCTCTCTCTTCTACTCTCTATCCTCTCCTCCTTGCTCTTCTTCTCTCTATCCTCTCCTCCTCTCTCTTTTTCTCTCTATCCTCTCCTCCTCTCTCTTCTACTCTCGATCTTCTCCTCCTCTCTCTTCTACTCTCTATCCTCTCCTCCTCTCTCTTCTACTCTCTATCCTCTCCTCCTCTCTCTTCTACTCTCTATCCTCTCCTCTCTCATCTACTTCATATCCTCTCCTCCTCTCTCTTCTCTCTATCCTCTCCTCCATCTCCTCTCCTCATCTCTCTTCTTCTCTCTATCCTCTCCTCCTCTCTCTTCTACTCTCTATCCTCTCCTCCTCTTTCCTTTCTCCTCTATCCTCTCCTCCTCTCTCTTCTACTCTCTATCCTCTCCTCCTCTCTCTTCTTCTCTCTAACCTCTCCTCCCCTCTCTTCTTCTCTCTATCCTCCCCTCCTCTCTCTTCTCCTCTCTCTCCTCTCCCCCTCTCTCTTCTACTCTCTAACCTCTTCTCCCCTCTCTTCTTCTCTCTATCCTCTCCTCCTCTGTCTTCTACTCTCTATCATCTCCTCCTGTCTCTTCTACTCTCTATCCTCTCCTCCTCTCTCTTCTACTCTCTATTTTCTCCTCCTCTCTCTTCTTCTCTCTATCCTCTCCTCTTCTCGCTTCTACTCTCTATCCTCTCCTCCTCTCTCTTTTTCTCTCTATCCTCTCCCCCTCTCTCTTCTACTCTCTAACCTCTCCTCCCCTCTCTTTTTCTCTCTATCCTCTCCTCCTCTGTCTTCTACTCTCTATCCTCTCCTCCTCTGTCTCCTACTCTCTATCCTCTCCTCCTGTCTCTTCTACTCTCTATCTTCTCCTCCTCTCTCTTCTACTCTCTATCCTCTCCTCTTCTCTCTTCTACTCTCTATCCTCTCCTCCTCTCTCTTCTTCTCTCTATCCTCTCCTCCTCTCTCTTCTACTCTCTATCCTCTCCTCCTCTCTCTTCTACTCTCTATCCTCTCCTCCTCTCTCTTCTACTCTCTATCCTCTCCTCTCTCTTCTACTTTATATCCTCTCCTCCTCTCTCTTCTTCTCTCTATCCTCTCCTCCCTCTCCTCTCATCCTCTCTCTTCTTCTCTCTATCCTCTCCTCCTCTCTCTTCTACTCTCTATCCTCTCCTCCTCTTTCCTTTCTCCTCTATCCTCTCCTCCTCTCTCTTATTCTCTCTATCCTCTCCTCCTCTCTCTTCTACTCTCTATCCTCTCCTCCTCTCTCTTCTTCTCTCTATCCTCTTCTTCTCTCTCTTCTACTCTCTATGCTCTCCTCCTCTCTCTTCTACTCTCTATCCTCTCCTCCTCTCTCTTATTCGTTCTATCCTCTCCTCCTCTCTCTTCTACTCTCTATCCTCTCCTCCTTTCTCTTCTTCTCTCTATCCTCTCCTCCTCTCTCTTCTACTCTCTATCCTCTCTTCCTCTCTGTTCTGCTCTCTATCCACTCCTCCCCTCTCTTCTACTATCTAACCTCTCGTCCTCTCTCTTCCTCTCTCAAACCTCTCCTCCCCTCTCTTCTTCTCTCTATCCTCTCCTCCTGTCTCTTCTTCTCTCTATCCCCTCCTCCTCTCTCTTCTACTCTCTATCCTCTCCTCCTCTCTCTTCTTCTCTCTATCCTCTCCTCCTCTCTCTTCTACTCTCTATCCTCTCCTCCTCTTTCCTTTCTCCTCTATCCTCTTCTCCTCTCTCTCCTTCTCTCTATCCTCTTCTTCTCTCTCTTCTACTCTCTATCCTCTCCTCCTCTCTCTTCTTCTCTCTATCCTCTCCTCCTCTCTCTTCTACTCTCTATCCTCTCCTCCTCTCTCTTCTGCTCTTTATCATCTCCTCCCCTCTCTTATACTCTCTAACCTCTCCTCCTCTCTCTTCTTCTCCTTAACATCTCCTCCCCTCTCTTCTTCTCTCTATCCTCTCCTCCTGTCTCTTCTTCTCTCTATCCTCTCCTCTTCTCTCTTCTACTCTCTATCCTCTCCTCCTCTCTCTTCTTCTCTCTATCCTCTCCTCCTCTCTCTTCTTCTCTCTATCCTCTCCTCCTCTCTCTTCTCCTCTCGAACCTCTCCTCCTGTCTCTTCTTCTCTCTATCCTCTCCTCCTGTCTCTTCTTCTCTCTATCCTCTCCTCTTCTCTCTTCTACTCTCTATCCTCTCCTCCTCTCTCTTCTTCTCTCTATCCTCTCCTCTTCTCTCTTCTACTCTCTATCCTCTCCTCCTCTCTCTTCTTCTCTCTATCCTCTCCTCCTCTCTCTTCTACTCTCTATCCTCTCCTCCTGTCTCTTCTTCTCTCTAACCTCTCCTCCCCTCTCTTCTTCTCTCTATCCTCTCCTCCTCTCTCTTCTACTCTCTAACCTCTCCTCCTCTCTCTTCTTCTCTCTATCCTCTCCTCCTCTCTCTTCTACTCTCTATCCTCTCCTCCTCTCTCTTCTGCTCTCTATCCTCTCCTCTCCTCCCCTCTCTTCTACTCTCTAACCTCTCCTCCTCTCTCTTCTCCCCTCTATCTTCTCCTCCTCTCTCTTCTTCTCTCTATCCTCTTTATCTCATTGTCCATTGTGTTTAAAATACCACTATGATTGTTGCATTTCTAGTTGTGTTTTTCATTTATTTGTCTCCAGGGGTATGTGGTTCCTTTAAGGCAGACGCTTTGGGTACCCCTGCTGGGTTGAACTGTGATTGAGTGCCCACAGCAACACAGTTATGCAGTTATGCATTCGCAAACACAAATCTGCTCTCAACTCCTGTTACTTCTCTCTCTGACAGATAGGATTTTGTTGCTTCTCTCTCTAATAGACAGGAGTGTATGTGGGACTGGAAGGCAGAAGAAGGCTCGGCTGGCTAACAACCTTACAGAGCAGGTCCAGCATCGTCCCGAACCTCTGGACCTACTGCACAAACACATACTGCCTCCAGAGAACCGTGAGTTAACGCACACGCAAGAAAGAACTATAGATGTTTTCAAACAGTTCAGATGTCATTACTAATTAACCTGTTCCTCCTCCCTTGCCTTCCTCCTCCCCCCCCCTCTTCCCTTAGGCCCCGTCTCCTTCCCTCTCTCCTCAGATGTCTTCCAAGATGACATCTCTTCCTGCTCTTCCTCCGAGCAACTCGGGGTCCTCCAATCACCAGCCTTCTCCTCGTCGCCAGGGTTCTCAGACGACCAATCACTGAGTGACCTGTCGCCTGGGGTCTTGCCCCTTACCCATAGTCCCGCCCATGTTCAGGTGAAATCACCTTCCCCTAAATCCTAACCTCAACCATCAAGTGAGATTACCTTCCCCTAAATCCTAACCTCAAACATCAGGTGAGATTACCTTTCCCTAAATCCTAACCTCAACCATCAAGTGAGATTACCTTTCCCTAAATCCTAACCTCAACCATCAAGTGAGATTACCTTTCCCTAAATCCTAACTTCAACCATCAAGTGAGATTACCTTCCCCTAAATCCTAACTTCAACCATCAAGTGAGATTACCTTCCCCTAAATCCTAACTTCAACCATCAAGTGAGATTACCTTTCCCTAAATCCTAACCTCAAACATCAAGTGAGATTACCTTTCCCTAAATCCTAACCTCAACCATCAAGTGAGATTACCTTTCCCTAAATCCTAACCTCAACCATCAAGTGAGATTACCTTTCCCTAAATCCTAACCTCAACCATCAAGTGAGATTACCTTTCCCTAAATCCTAACCTCAACCATCAAGTGAGATTACCTTTCCCTAAATCCTAACCTCAACCATCAACACGGGAAACACAAAACTGACTTTAGAATTGCAAGTCATGTTTGGATCAGATCCTTTGCTATTACCTGTTTATATTTCTGTCCTGCTTTCCTCCAGTCTATCTTGGCATTGCTCCCAGCAACCGAGGGCATCAGCCAGCCAATGAGCATGACCGTGGGCGACTCCAACTCCATGGCAACGACCGGGAGACCAAAGGGGATGTATCTGACCTCCCATGCCACGCCCCTGCTGCCAAAGGTATTGGTACAGGGCTACTCAGAAATAGACCAAACACACATCCAGAACAATGTGTAAATGCATCTGTAAAAAGCATTCAAGAAACTAAGAATGAATTCATTGAAGCATTAACAATGGATTGATTGATTTATTGATTGATTGGTGGTAAAGTCAATCAAAAATAATCCCATGCATATACGGTATTACAGTATTACAGTATTACAGCATTACAGTATTACAGTATTACAGTATTACAGCATTACAGTATTACAGTATTACAGTATTACAGAATTACAGCATTACAGTAGTACAGTATTACGGTATTACAGTATTACGGTATTACAGTATTACAGCATTACAGTATTACAGTATTACGGTATTACAGTATTACAGTATTACAGCATTACAGTATTACAGTATTACAGCATTACAGTATTACAGTATTACAGTATTACAGTATTACAGCATTACAGTATTACAGTATTACAGTATTACGGTATTACGGTATTACGGTATTACAGCATTACAGTATTACAGTATTACGGTATTACAGTATTACAGTATTACAGCATTACAGTATTACAGTATTACAGTATTACAGCATTACAGTATTACGGCATTACGGTATTACATTATTACAGTATTACAGCATTACATTATTACAGTATTACGGTATTACGGTATTACAGTATTACAGTATTACAGCATTACGGTATTACAGTATTACAGTATTACAGTATTACGGTATTACAGTATTACGGTATTACAGTATTACAGTATTAAGGTATTACAGTATTACAGTATTATGGTATTACAGTATTACAGTATTAAGGTATTACAGTATTACAGTATTACGTTATTACGGTATTGCAGCATTACGTTATTACGGTATTGCAGCATTACGGTATTACGGTATTACAGTATTGCAGCATTACGGTATTACAGTATTACAGTATTACGGTATTACAGTATTACGGTATTACGGTATTACAGTATTACAGCATTACGGTATTACAGTATTACGGTATTACGGTATTACAGTATTACAGCATTACGGTATTACAGTATTACAGTATTACGGTATTACAGTATTACAGTATTACGGTATTACAGTATTACAGTATTACGGTATTACGGTATTGCAGCATTACGGTATTACGGTATTACAGTATTAAGGTATTACAGTATTACGGTATTACGGTATTGCAGCATTACGGTATTACAGTATTACAGCATTACGGTATTACAGTATTACAGTATTACGGTATTACGGTATTACAGTATTACGGTATTACAGTATTACAGAATTGCAGCATTACGGTATTACGGTATTACAGTATTACAGTATTACGGTATTATGGTATTACAGTATTACGGTATTACAGTATTACAGTATTGCAGCATTACGGTATTACAGTATTACAGTATTACGGTATTGCAGCATTACAGTATTACAGTATTACGGTATTGCGGTATTACGGTATTACAGTATTACAGCATTACAGTATTACAGTATTACGGTATTACAGTATTACAGTATTACGGTATTCCGGTATTACAGTATTACAGTATTACGGCATTACGGTATTACGGTATTACGGTATTACGGTATTACAGTATTACGGTATTACGGTATTACAGTATTACGGTATTACGGTATTACAGTATTACAGTATTACAGTATTACGGTATTACGGTATTACAGCATTACAGATGTTAATGCGTTGTCTGCATAGAGAGACAGACATGTTCGACTGTGAGGGTCAGATACAGTATATCAGTCTCTTCTTCTCCCGGTGTCTGATAGGTATTCAACCACATAGCATAATGTACACACTCACTCTGGTGTTCCGCATTTATTAGTGTCGACAGTCACTACCAACGGAACTATGCCCTATGGATTTAGACACCCACACACACACACACACACACACACCTGCTAGATGTCACAGCTGACTGGACACACTGTCAGTTGTCACGGTTTCAAACATGCGTTTAATGCCAGGATTCAGCTAGGATACTGACTGTTCAACCTGAAAGGATCACTCACATATGTTACATGACATATTGTACAGTCGTGGCCAAAAGTTTTGAGAATGACACAAATATAAATGTTCACGAAGTCTGCAGCCTCAGTTTGTATGATGGCAATTTGCATATACTCCAGAATGTTATGAAGAGTGATTTGCCATGCAAATGAACTGAATCCCCCAAAAACATTTCCACTGAATTTCAGCCCTGCCACAAAAGGACCAGCTGACATCATGACAGTGATTCTCTCATTAACACAGGTGTGAGTGTTGACGAGGACAAGGCTGGAGATCACTCTGTCATGCTGTTTGAGTTCGAATAACAGACTGGAAGCTTCAAAAGGAGGGTGGTGCTTGGAATCATTGTTCTTCCTCTGTCAAACATGGTTACCTGCAAGGAAACACATGCCGTCATCATGGCTTTGCACAAAAAGGACTTCACAGGCAAGGATATTGCTGCCAGTAAGATTGCACCTAAATCAACCATTTATCGGATCATCAAGAACTTCAAGGAGAGTGGTTCAATTTTTGTGAAGAAGGCTTTAGGGCGCCCAAGAAAGTCCAGCAAGCACCAGGACCGTCTCCTAAAGTTTATTCAGCTGTGGGATCGGGGCACCACCAGTACAGAGCTTGCTCAGGAATGGCAGCAGGCAGGTGTGAGTGCATCTGCACACACAGTGAGGCAAAGATTTTTGGAGGATGGCCTGGTGTCAAGAAGGGCAGCAAAGAAGCCACTTCTCTCCAGGAAAAACCTTTCCAGCATGATGGAGCACCTTGCCATAAGGCAAAAGTGATAACTAAGTGGCTCGGGGAACAAAACATCGATATTTTGGGTCCATGACCAGGAAACTCACCAGACCTTAATCCCATTGAGACGGGTGGACAAATAACAACCCACAAATTCTGACAAACTCCAAGCATTGATTATGCAAGAATGGGCTGCCATCAGTGGCCCAGAAGTTAATTGACAGCATGCCAGGGCGGATTGCAGAGGTCTTGAAAAAGAAGGGTCAACACTGCAAACATTGACTCTTTGCATCAACTTCATGTAATTGTCAATAAAAGCCTTTGACACTTATGAAATGCTTGTAATTATACTTCAGTATTCCGTAGTAACATCTGACAAAAATATCTAAAGACACTGAAGCAGCAAACTTTGTGAAAATTAATATATTTGTCATTCTCAAAACCTTTGGCCACGACTGTATACATCCTGCTGTTAACTTTGCCTTAGGAACTCATAACATGGTAGTAATTTCAGAACTGGCTGTACTAATCAGAACTGATCTGATCTCTCTCAGGTTATAATGTTTATGTATTTTGACAATGCTTGAATAATACATTTCTAATAAAAATATGGGATATGAGAAATATTACTTTCATTCATTCTCTGTCTTCCCCTCTCCCCCTTCCTCCCTCCCCATCCCCTTCCCCCTCTCCCCCTTCCTTTCTCCACCTTTCTCAGACAGCCCGGTCTCTCACACCTCCCTCCGACTCTTCCTCCCTTACTGCCTCCCTTAATTTCTCTCGCCCCCCCCGCCCGCGGAAACCACGGGATTCACAGCCCAAGATGAGGAAACTCAAATACCATCAGTACATTCCCCCCGACCAGAGAGGGACGGCCGGGACTGCCGGTAATAGTCTTTATACTTTAAAAATCATGATTATCTTTTATGTATATTTTACCTTTCATACAATACTTGCAGCCCAATGTGCTTTACATGATACATGTTGTCAAAATGAGTCCACTAAATAGCAGGGAAGTTGATCATTATTAACATTCTGCTCAGGGGGAGGGGCCAGTCAGAGGAGCCCCACCCCAGCCCAGCTCTTAGACCCCGCCTACTCCAGCCTCCTGCAGCAACAGCAGGTGTTCCTCCAGCTGCAGATCCTCCAGAACCAACAACAACAACAGCAGAACCAGCAGCAACAGGACCAGCAGCAGCTCACCGTCACACCCAGGTAGTTAGCACTACATACACCAAACCTCCCTCCCCCTGGGCCTTCTCTCAAGAACTGTGGTTTCATTCAGATGTTGTACTGTTCGTCAGACCATTTAAAGTTGGTTAACCATTACATGAGCTCTGGCAACTAGCATGAATGTTTTGTTTTTATCAAAGTGGAGACACCAACCAAATGGTGAGGTTCTCTGGAGCCATGCACCAAAACCCTCAGCCTGTATCCAAGGCAACAAACCACACCTCTGTGGACACAAGTCCCTCCAACAAGTCTGAGATCCTCCCACCTAACCTGGTCGACCTCACGGTAATATGGGCAGGACAATCACTTGAACATTTGAATGTTTATAGCACTTCTCACTTCCTATTTATCTGTACCTTCTCTTCCTTCTTTTGTCCTTGCTTGCTTCTCTTCATTCTCGGACCTCTTTCTCTCATCCCTCTCTATTTGCTGTCCCTGACACTCTCCTCTGTCACACCCCGTCCTCCTTCTCTCCCAGGTGTCTGAGTTGCGACAGCAGCTGCGTGAGAGAGGTCTTCCTGTCTCCGGCACCAAGCCCACCCTCCTCCAGAGGCTACGCCCTTTCCAGCTGCCCCACCTGTGTTTGACCCCTATGCCCCTCTGCCAGCTGGGTACCAGCCAGGAACCCCTTACCCCCACCTCCTTGCTCACCCCCAGCCACTACCCCAGCTCCAGCCCCAGCTCTGGAACTGACTCCCCCACCAACAGCCCTAACCCTCAGGTCTACATCCAGTCCACTGGAATTCTGAGCGGGGTCCCAAACGGAATTGTTAATGGCATTCCGAATGGTAATCCTAATGGAATAGGGGTCAGTGTGGTGGGGGAGCAGTGTGGCTTCCTGGCCGCTGCGTTAACCCCATCGTCGACACCTAGCCCCGGTCTCCCCCCATGCTCCTCTTTGCCACTGTCGACTGGCGCCTTCTGGCAGTCGGAACAGGAGCAGCAGGAGTTGAGCCTGGAGCTGGAGATGAGGGATAGGATGAGGAGCAGGCCCAGGGAGAGGCTATCTCCTCCTCTGTCTCTATCCTGTGGGGGTTCCCTCCATCCCTTCCTGCAACAGGATCCAGGATTGCCCAGAGGGACACCAGAGAGAGAAGGACAGACAGAGATCCTGTTTACACAGGTAAACTAACACGCCTGACTCAGACAGACAGACCAGTCTCTCCTATACCTGACAGACAGAAAGATACACCAGTCTCTCCTATATTTGACTCAGACAGACAGATACACCATAGTCTCTCATATACCTAACATATAGACAGATACACCATATTCTATCCTATACCTGACAGACAGACAGATACACCATATTATATCCTATACCTGACAGACAGACAGATACACCATATTCTATCCTATACCTGACTCAGACAGACAGATACACCATATTCTATCCTATACCTGACTCAGACAGACAGATACACCATATTCTATCCTATACCTGACTCAGACAGACAGATACACCATATTCTATCCTATACCTGACAGACAGACAGATACACCATATTTTATCCTATACCTGACTCAGACAGACAGATACACCATAGTCTCTCCTATACCTGACAGACAGACCGATACACCATAGTCTATCCTATACCTGACTCAGACAGACAGATACACCATAGTCTATCCTATACCTGACTCAGACAGACAGATACACCATAGTCTCTCCTATATCTGACAGACAGACCGATACACCATAGTCTATCCTATACCTGACTCAGACAGACAGATACACCATAGTCTATCCTATACCTGACTCAGTCAGACAGACCAGTCTCTCCTATACCTGACAGACAGAAAGATACACCATAGTCTATCCTATATTTGACTCAGACAGACAGATACACCATAGTCTCTCCTATACCTGACAGACAGACAGATACACCATAGTCTATCCTATACCTGACTCAGTCAGACAGACCAGTCTCTCCTATACCTGACAGACAGAAAGATACACCATAGTCTCTCCTATATCTGACAGACAGACCGATACACCATAGTCTATCCTATACCTGACTCAGACAGACAGATACACCATAGTCTATCCTATACCTGACTCAGTCAGACAGACCAGTCTCTCCTATACCTGACAGACAGAAAGATACACCATAGTCTATCCTATATTTGACTCAGACAGACAGATACACCATAGTCTCTCATATACCTGACAGACAGACAGATACACCATAGTCTCTCATATGCCTGACAGACAGACAGAAACACCATAGTCTATCCTATACCTGACTCAGACAGACAGATACACCATAGTCTATCCTATACCTGACTTAGACAGACAGATACACCATAGTCTATCCTATACCTGACTCAGACAGACAGATACACCATAGTCTATCCTATACCTGACTCAGACAGAGAGATACACCATAGTCTATCCTATACCTGACTTAGACAGACAGATACACCATAGTCTATCCTATACCTGACTCAGACAGACAGATACACCATAGTCTATCCTATACCTGGCTCAGACAGGAGAGACTCAGACATACAAATACACCATAGTCTCTCCTGTATCTGACTCAGACAGACAGATACACCAGTGTCTTCTATATCTGACTCAGACAGACAGAGTCTCTCATATACCCAACATATAGACAGATACACCATAGTCTCTCCTATACTTGACTCATCTCACCCCAACAAACTTCACGCAAGTACACAACCATATCATCCACAAGATTTAGCTGAGACAGTGCAACACATCACTGTGATTGTATCTTACCATTTACAATATTCACCGTTAAATACTGTATAGCTTCATACAGTATGTACAATTTAACCTCCTCCACTGTCCAATCAGGTGTTCTGCTGCCAGCCGTGGGACGTGATTGGCCAGGACTTTGAGCTGCCCATGCAGATCACAGCCAGTCCCATTCAAGCCCCACCCAGCGTCCGCAGTCTGGAGGAGGAGCTGCAGGAGGCCATTAACAGAGTACTGGTCAGTGTATGTGTGTGTGTTTGTGTGTGTAAATCAGAGTCACTGCTGACATTCATTGCATTTTGTAAAAGGTGACCCTGTCAAGTAAACCCTTGGGTGATTTCCCTGTCTCTGTCCTGCCCTCCTTAGATGGACCCCAGTCAGTCTATAGAGGACATTCTGGAGGAACCTACCACCTGTGTGGGTGAGTGGATAGCTCTCTGGCCTCTTAATGACAATTTATGGTTCTGTAGTCACCAAGACTGGTCATGGAAAGTTACAGGCTTTTGTTTGTTTTTATTGCCTTCCCCCTCTCTTCTAGACTCCCACTCCTCCTCTGTCTCAGACCTCCAATCCCCTGTCACTATCCTCCCTGGCCCCTCCCCTCCTCCCCAAACAGACCAGTCCCAGCCTTTCCGTTGTCATTCAAAGGATGACAACTTCCTATCCTCTCCTCTCTGCTCCTCCCTCCTGTTGGAGCTCCCGCCGTCGCCTTCAACGATGGTTCCCCGCCAAGCCGCCCCAACCCCTCTCCCTCCCTTCATCTGTACTTCTCCCCTGCCTCCCACTGTGACCTCACGGAAGAGGCGGGCTCAGGCAACCTTTGACCCTGCTGATTGGTTGGAGTCGCTAGCCTCTGGACTCCGCCCTCTCAGTCCTCCATCTGCCCCATTCGTTGAGACCGACTTTGGCCTCAATTTGGATCTGAACGTCAACCGAGCGTTGGATCTCATGGTGGAGCAGTGGTGAAGGTCTTAGGTGGACTGAGTGTCAGTGTGTGTGTGTGTGTGTGTGTGTGTGTGTGTGTGTTCGTTAGTTGGACTTCAACATACACCTCCCAAACAATGGGAACAGATTTGTGAATGTCCATCCATCAGTCTATCCATCCATCCCCTCTGTCCACTCTGTGAGTGAGTAGTCTGTTTGAGAGAGGTGACTGCAGGTCTGTACCCCACGCAATGTTGAGAGACAGATACTACTACACTGGAAGAGATGAAAAAAGACTGAGTTGCATTGGTGGAACAATAACTGGCAGAGGGAATCACACGCACACGCACACACACACACACACACACACACACACACACACACACACACACACACACACACACACACACACACACACACACACACACACACACACACACACAAACCTTGAGTTGTCCTGTTAAATAAAAAATGGCCAAATACAACAAATGAACAATGCATATTTGGAGTCACACACAATCCAACACATTGTTTACAGTGGGAAACAAAGAAACCCAGTTGAACAGGGCCCCTACAGTTCCCCCAGCCACAGTCATTAAGTCCGAGTCATTCATAAAGGCCATTAAAGCCAGACTGGGGAGACAGACAGGGCACACAGCTTGTCCATGTCTCCAGACCTTTCCCTAGTGCCAGACACAAAGTCGACATGCTGAGAGAGAGAGCTGGCAGACACCACACAACCCTTACAGGGAAGTGTATGTGTGTCACTGTGTGTATGTGTGTGTTTGTGCACGCCTGGCTGCTTCTGTTTGTGTCGGTGTTAATACACACACACACCCCATTGTATATTTATCTGAATTGTTGCAAAGATACTTGTAGCTCCTTGTTTGTGTAGACTAAGTGTGCAATGTCTCTGAGTATTGATTTTGTATGGTTGATCTGTGAGAGAGAGAGAGAGAGAGAGAGAGAGAGAGAGAGAGAGAAGAGAGAGAGAGAGTGAGAGAAGAGAGAGAGAAGAGAGACTGCTTCCACATTTCGTGCCTATTTTAATTGTGGTCTCAACACTAGTCAGTTGCTGTAATATATAACACTGTGAGTGGGTCACTAAAACCTGATGAACCACTATGTTCAATTCATTGCTTGCCTTTCTTTTATTTAAGAGAAAAAAACTGGTAAACATCCTATTAAGCCAAGAGATAAATAGCAATCACTCTGAGAGGCTTCAGAGCCTGCAACACGACCATATTACCAGAGTGTATGTTCTCATCAGCGAATGAGAACAGGTGGCCACTGTTTTATGAGGACCTCCCACAGTGTTTGGAGGAAACAGCTTGGTGCTCTACACACTGTAAGGGCCACAGTCACTGTTTACACCTGTTGTTATGGAGATAAAAAGGTCAAATAACGGTTATGCGCAGAATAACAATGGCAATTCATTTCATGAAACAATTTCATGATTTTAGCTTAGATTTTTTCGGTGCTTTATCCCATATTGTAAAAACAGGTAGAATTTGGAAATACATCTGTCCTAAAGAGAGGCTGTTCTGATTGCAGGAAGTGACACAGGTGTTCCCTGAGACCACAATCTCTCTCTTGGCCAGTTCCAAATCGACCCCTAGCCCCTACCCCCTAGGCACATGAGGAGGATAGAACTGGATAGATATAATCTATATGGTAATAGCTCCACCATTCCCCTGATAGGCTATGTGGAACTTTCCCCATATCGCACACAGCTATCCAGCCTACTAGAAGTTGTGCCCTGGTACGAGGGGCTAGAGGCTAGGGGTCCGCATGGGATTGGCCATATTCATTTTAAATGACCACCAGGGGTGTCCCATCAGAAAAGAGCTGAGGAGGTGAATACTGTACTTCTCCCTAACATGGATCATGATGAAGTTGTCTGTGTTTCCGTGCTATCAGTGATTGACAAGGCAGTCCAAGGGCTTATTCTCAGGGTCAGAACGTTCAGTATTTACAGAGCAGATATGATTCTCGATTCCACATGATGTTCTACCAGATCCAATGGTTCTGAGGTCATGACAGACTTAATTCAGCTGTTGTGATTCAGATTAGTTGTATGGCCTGTCAATTAGTGAAGTATGTGAGCACTGATTATGGCCTGGCCTGAGAGCAACCCACAGCCTCGGTTAGCAGTATGGTGACGGCTCCACCTAGCCTTCCAATAGGCTTAGGGGAACTTCTGCCATATTTCTTCTGCCTATCTGGTTCATGCAGATTAGAAAACCAAAGGGGTGTAGGGGCTAGGGGTTGTTTTTGGACCAGGCCTGTGTTATGTTCATTGGGAGAATACAACACATAGTGTGCTTTCCTAACCTCCTAGCTGACTCGACACCCTTCTTAAAGACCATTGTGTGAACAACAAACTGTGATCTTACTAATGTTCCCCAGAGACATTTATTTATATATATATATGGTTCTGATGTTCCCCACCCAGTCTCTGCATAATAACCACTGCGCTAAGTGCAATATGCTGTACGTGAAGGGCACAGCCATTGGGAAATACCAGGCCCCCATATCTCTGTCTTGTCGTTACTCTAAACAAAATGGTGTAATGGGTCCTCACTCAACAAGATGTTGCATAAAGCTTAGTTCATTTTACGGTTTTCACTGCATCAGGGATAGCATACACAGACGTTTCAGCTTTACAGCCTTCTTCAGTGTGTAGGTACAAATGTATTTGAATTCAAAACAGCACTTGTAGGGAACAACAGATTAGCAGCAGGTGCTTCTAAGTAGGGATACCAATCATCTGCCAAGCTTTCATGTTGAAACATTTCACAAGCAGCTTTCATCGTAGAACTGTAGAAAACCATGTTGAATGGTGACAATCGGACAGACTGACGACCGTGATAATCACAGTGGTCAAACACGTTCTCTGTCTGCTGCACTTAGAGAGAGAGAGAAACGCGGGAGAGTAACATGCTACCTCTTGTGAATGGAGATGCTTTAGGCCTACTGTACTCTGTCTGGTCCTGGACAACCGGTGGTCAAACACGTTCTCTGTCTGCTGCATTTAGGATGATAAGAGAGAGAAACGCGGGAGAGTAACATGCTACCTCTTGTGAATGGAGATGCTTTAGACCTACTGTACTCTGTCTGGTCCTGGACAACCGGTGGTCAAACACGTTCTCTGTCTGCTGCATTTAGGATGATAAGAGAGAGAAACGCGGGAGAGTAACATGCTACCTCTTGTGAATGGAGATGCTTTAGGCCTACTGTACTCTGTCTGGTCCTGGACAACCACTGTGTATGTTGGTTTTCATCTGAATCATTCTCTTCCCCTACATCTGTGCTGATATCACCTGACTTATGTTAGGAGTGTATCACTTTCAGAATCAGTGTAGAGGTTGGTGGGTTGGTTGGGAGAACTGTCTATGCTAGGTTATTCCTGTCTGTCTGTCTGTCTGTCTGTCTGTCTGTCTGTCTGTCTGTCTGTCTGTCTGTCTGTCTGTGTTGTGAAGGTATTTCTTTCCCCCTTGAGGCTTTCTGTAGCCAGAATGAGAGAAAGAGGGATTAGACTAAGACGTTGTCATAATCAAGATCAGGAAGTATCGGAGCCAACTGTTGCCATTGTTTCAGTCAGCTCCATTCATTGGGAGTTCAATTTGGCTTCCAATGCCGATATACTTCCTGCATAATCTTCAGATTGATAACATCACTGTCTAATCTTTCTTCATCTCATCCTAGTACTGTAACCAGATAGTGTGGGGATGACCCAATGGCAATAATACAATCAGTATTTAAATTGATTTATTTATTATGTAACTTATTCAGGCAAAATGTTATCAATACGTGTTCAAATTGTATTGTAAAAAAACATTAAGAAATGAAAAGTCTTAATAGATTTCCCATCCACTGTCTCGTTGTCTTGTGTTTGCCTTTATTACGACAGCATCACTTAACCCAAAACATCTTCCCGTGGCCAACACATCATCAAACACTTGTGGTTTGAGCTGTTGTGAAATGTTTGTTTAGTGGTGCCAAGATGACTGCTAATCTGATGAAGAAGTTTGTGCTCCTGGTTGATGCTTTGCCAACAAGGATCTGTTCTTGACTAGTATCAATAAAGGTTAGTTAAATAAGGTAATGAGGGGGCTTCTTAAGGAAGTAAAAATACCACATAAATATCAAGTGTATTTGTCCAAGTGACCATCTGTAACATCTTACTTGTTACTACTACAACTGAACCAGCTACTACCACACCTGTACCCAGCATCATGCTCCTTGTCAGACTGACTGCGTTCACCTGTGAGTATACTGACTGACTTGTAACAAAATATGTATTTGAGGGCGTTTAAAATATACATTCCAGTATTTTCCAGAAGTTTCTAAATGTATCAGTTTGTATTGAAAGTACTTGAAGTCCAATATAAACAGTATGACCCAGGTCTAGTATACAGCATCCTGTGTCAAATCAAATCAAATCACATTTTATTCGTCACATGGGCCAAATACAACAGGTGTAGTAGACCTTACAATGAAATACTTACTTACAAGCCCTTAACCAACAATGCTTTAAGATGTTTTAAGAAGAAGTGTTAAGTAAAAAATAGAAAATAGAAAATAAAAGTAACAAATAATTAAACAGCAGCAGTAAAATAACAAGCGAGGCTATATACAGGGGGTAAAGGTACAGAGTCGAGGTAATTGAGGTAATATGTACATGTAAGTAGAGTTAAAGTGACTATGCATAGATTATAAACAGAGAGAAGCAGCAGCATAAAAGGGGGGTCTAGGTAGCCCTATCTGAGGACTAGGTGATGTCTGTCTATACGCAGTACCATACTATATACTGTACATCATTTATATACTTACTGTATATGCTGTACACTACTCTTCTGTAAAGAATTGCGATGAGACTGACCAAGGTTAGAAAAGCTGAACTAGCTGTGTGATGTGTTTCAGTGCTGGCTGCAGTTAGCTGTACACTACCAGCTGCAGGTACACAGTTCTTAGTTAAACCCAACCAGTTTGTGTGTGTGGGTGGTTGTGTGTGTGGGTGGTTGTCTATGTGTGTGTGTGTGGGTGGTTGTCTATGTTTGTGTGTGTGGGTGGTTGTGTGTGTGGGTGGTTGTCTATGTTTGTGTGTGTGGGTGGTTGTGTGTGGGGTGGTTGTCTATGTTTGTGTGTGTGGGTGGTTGTTTGTGTGGGTGGTTGTGTGTGTGGGTGGTTGTGTGTGTGGGTGGTTGTCTATGTTTGTGTGTGTGGGTGGTTGTGTGTGTGGGTGGTTGTCTATGTGTGTGTGTGTGGGTGGTTGTCTATGTTTGTGTGTGTGGGTGGTTGTGTGTGTGCGCGCATCCACATCTATAACGTTATGGTAATTATGTTTCTCACTCAGCGACGAGAGTGGTCACCTGTGACAATGGAGAAAACGTCCAGTTCCTGATCTGTGGTAAGAACACACACATTCTATCCTGATGGTCTCTCCATAGTGCTGTCTGTTTCTTTACATGTTGAGTTTTCTTGCACTGCTAGATTCTGGAGTGATCTTCATTGAGAGAGCTCTGTATGGAAGGACTGACGGAACCACCTGCAGAGAAGGACGACTTGCCAACCAGCTGACCAACACACAGTGTTCACAGACGGGCACCCTGGAGGTCCTCTCACAGAGGTACTCAGTCAGTGTTTATTTGATAAAGACAGGCACCCTGGAGGTCCTCTCACAGAGGTACTCAGTCAGTGTTTATTTGATAAAGACCGGCTGGGATTCAGGGGCACGTTGTTGAAAAGCACATTGCAGTATCAATGTGCCTTTTTAAAGCCAATTTTCCTGATGTTCACAGTAAACACTGCAAATGTGTGCTTTAAATGTCAAGCGCTGCATGCTTGTTGACACCGCGTTTGATTAAATCCCAGCCATAACTCATCTTACCTCCTGATATCCCCCAGGTGCAATGGGAAACAGGTGTGTGAAGTGAACACTGAAGTCTTCCGTACTTCTGACCCCTGTGTTGGAATCTACAAATACCTGGATACCACCTACACCTGCAGCCCAGCAAGTCAGTCTGTTTCTATGTATAATAATACAAAATACTACACCAGGCTAATGTCTGCTATGAAAATGTATGTGTTTTATTTATGTCTGCCCAGCAGTGGCCAGTGTGGTGTGTAATTCCTGTTTGTTTGTCTTGGCAGCACGCAGCATCACGTGTGAAGGCTCTGATGTTCAACTAGAATGTGGTAAGGCTCTGATGTTCAACTAGAATGTGGTAAGGCTCTGATGTTCAACTAGAATGTGGTAAGGCTCTGATGTTCAACTAGAATGTGGTAAGGCTCTGATGTTCAACTAGAATGTGGTAAGGCTCTGATGTTCAACTAGAATGTGGTAAGGCTCTGATGTTCAACTAGAATGTGGTAAGGCTCTGATGTTCAACTAGAATGTGGTAAGGCTCTGATGCTCAACTAGAATGTGGTAAGGCTCTGATGTTCAACTAGAATGTGGTAAGGCTCTGATGTTCTACTAGAATGTGGTAAGGCTCTGATGCTCAACTAGAATGTGGTAAGGCTCTGATGTTCAACTAGAATGTGGTAAGGCTCTGATGTTCAACTAGAATGTGGTAAGGCTCTGATGTTCAACTAGAATGTGGTAAGGCTCTGATGTTCAACTAGAATGTGGTAAGGCTCTGATGCTCTACTAGAATGTGGTAAGGCTCTAATGTTCTAGAATGTGGTAAGCGTGTCAACACTCCTCATACAATATATTCTCCTCTCATATAATGATTATATATACACTGCTCAAAAAAATAAAGGGATCACTTAAACATCACAATGTAACTCCAAGTCAATCACACTTCTGTGAAATCAAACTGTCCACTTAGGAAGCAACACTGATTGACAAATGTCACATGCTGTTGGAATAGACAACAGGTGGAAATTATTGCCAATTAGCAAGACACCCCCAATAAAGGAGTGGTTCTGCAGGTGGTGACCACAGACAACTTCTCAGTTCCTATGCTTCCTGGCTGATGTTTTGATCACTTTTGAATGCTGGCGGTGCTTTCACTCTAGTGGTAGCATGAGACTGAGTCTACAACCCACACAAGTGGCTCAGGTAGTGCAGCTCATCCAGGATGGGACATCAATGCGAGCTGTGGCAAGAAGGTTTGCTGTGTCTGTCAGCGTAGTGTCCAGAGCATGGAGGCGCTACCAGGAGACAGGCCAGTACACCAGGAGACATGGAGGAGGCCGTAGGAGGGCAACAACCCAGCAGCAGGACCGCTACCTCCGCCTTTGTGCATGGAGGAGCAGGAGGAGCATTGCCAGAGCCCTGCAAAATGACCTCCAGCAGGCCACAAATGTGCATGTGTCTGCTCAAATGGTCAGAAACAGACTCCATGAGGGTGGTATGAGGGCCCGACGTCCACAGGTGGGGTCTGTGCTTACAGCCCAACACCGTGCAGGACGTTTGGCATTTGCCAGAGAACACCAAGATTGGCAAATTCGCCACTGGCGCCCTGTGCTCTTCACAGATGACAGCAGGTTCACACTGAGCACGTGACAGAATCTGGAGACGCTGTGGAGAACGTTCTGCTGCCTGCAACATCCTCCAGCATGACCGGTTTGGCGGTGGGTCAGTCATGGTGTGGGGTGGCATTTCTTTGGGGGGCTGCACAGCCCTCCATGTGCTTGCCAGAGGTAGCCTGACTGCCATTAGGTACCGAGATGAGATCCTCAGACCCCTTGTGAGACCATATGCTGGTGTGGTTGGGTTCCTCCTAATGCAAGACAATGCTAGACCTCATGTGGATGGGATGTGTCAGCAGTGCCTGCAAGAGGAAGGCATTGATGCACCACAGACTGTCCAGGAGTTGGCGGATGCTTTAGTCCAGGTCTGGGAGGAGATCCCTCAGGAGACCATCCGCCACCTCATCAGGAGCATGCCCAGGCGTTGTAGGGAGGTCAAACAGGCACGTGGAGGCCACACACACTACTGAGCCTCATTTTGACTTGTTTTAAGGACATTACATCAAAGTTGGATCAGCCTGTAGTGTGGTTTTCCACTTTTGAGTGTGATTCCAAATCCAGACCTCCATGGGTTGATAAATGTGATTTCCATTCATGATTTTTGTGATTTTGTTGTTAGCACATTCAACTATGTAAAGAAAAAGGTATTTAATAAGAATATTTCATTCATTCAGATCTAGGATGTGTTATTTTAGTGTTCCCTTTATTTTTTTGAGCAGTGTATATTATATAATAGCATAGTAGAGCAGTATTATATATAGTTTATATTACCATCACTAGAACACACCAGACATCCAGTCTTACCTCTCCTCCTTATCTCCTTCAGATGAAGGAACGATCCAGATCTACAGTGCCAACTATGGCCGCCGTGACCAGCTAGTGTGTTCTTTTAAACGGCCCGCTAACCAACTAGCCAACACCAACTGCCTCAGCCAATCCATAACCACCAGTAAGGTGGCAGAGAGGTATTGTACCTGCAGTATGTACTATTACAAATGCATGACTGTAGTGTTAACCTGTACTGTAGAAACATGACTGTAGTGTTAACCTGTACTGTAGAAACATGACTAGTGTTAACCTGTACTGTAGAAACATGACTAGTGTTAACCTGGACTGTAGAAACATGACTGTAGTGTTAACCTGTTCCTGTCGTTGACACAGGTGTAATGGTAAGATCAAGTGTGACGTCCCGGCGTCCAACTCTCTGTATGGAGATCCATGTGTTGGAACCTACAAGTACCTGGAAGTGGCGTACACCTGTGGCTAAATGTTAGGGACGCATGCATACGGTAATAAACACACACACACACACACACGACTGGGAAGTAGAACACTGGGAAGTAGAACACTGGGGCTGACCGTTTTTGTCTTGCAGGAGATCTTCTCTGAGGAACAAAGACCAGAGAGACTACTTGGATATCTTCCTCTTCATTGGGTGGATTTGTATTTCTTTCCCGTCTTCTCTCCTCTGAAGTCTCAATTGAGTGTAAAATCTATGTAAATTCAAAATGTGTAAATCCCATTGATTGTGTATTTCATGAGGCATAACTTGTGTAATAAAATCATAATGAGGCCCCTCTTGTGCTGCAGCAATGCACGGTCAGGAGGAAGCATGGAGAAATTAAACATTAACCCCAAAAATAAACTATTCTTCAAATAACACTGACATAATACTTTGCATTTTGTGTACTAAAGTATTTCTTCAAAACAATGTTGATTTTCTGAACTGAGGTGGTTGGTCTGATTTTCACTAAGAACTGTGGTGGTTGGTCTGAATTAATCTAAGCAGCATAAAGACAAGACTTGGTCTTTTGTTCAATATTATGAAACATGTCCTTACACACTAAATACTTTATTTGAATCCACAAATGATACTACACCAAGAAAAATTAAAACATTTGAAGGTCTTGGATACATGGTTTGTTTGGGGCAAACAACACGAGTACCAGTCTTCATATTTTAATAACCTAAAACGCAATACACTGCAGTTGCTTAGTTTTGGCTTAAATCAACTCGAAAGTAAGGCAAGACTTAAATGGCTGTCTAGTAATGGTCAACAAGCAACTTGACAGAGCTTGAAGAATTTAATGTGCAAGTTTTGTACAGTCCAGGTGTGCTGTTAGACCCAGAAAGGTTCACAGCTGTAGTCACTGACAAAGGTGATTCTAACATGTGACTCGGGGGTTTGAATACTTATCTAAATTAGATTTCTATATTGCATTTTCAATACATTGGCAAAAAAATTATTAAATGTGTAGATGGGTGAGAATTATTTCGTCATCCATTTTGAATTCAGGCTGTAACAAAGTGGAGTAAGTCGAGGTGTATGAATGCTTTCTGAAGGCACTCTACACACAGACCTGAGTTATTGTAGTATGACACTACCTCACTGTCCAACCCAGCAGCATGAACAGAAGAGAAAGAAAATGTTCAACTCTTTCCAGTTGTCCATTAAGAATTTACCAGGACCTGGCGTCCAAAGAAGATGCTAGTCTACACATACAAAAAAAGCAGTGGGGTGCTCATATTTACAGTAGTCAAAAATCAATGATAAACTGGGTGGTTCGAGCCCTGAAAGCTGATTGGCTGACAGCCATGGTATATCAGACCGTATGACAACATTTATTTTTACTGCTATAACTATGTTGGTAATTAGTTTATAATAGCAGTAAGGCACCTCGGGAGTTTGTGATTTATGGCCAATATACCACGGCTAAGGGCTGTGTTCAGGCACTGTCGCACATAAGAACAGCCCTTAGCCGTGGTATATTGGCCATATACTACACCTCAGGCCTTATTGCTCAAATCTACAGTACCATTCAAAAGGTTGGACTCAAGGGTATTTATTTGTACTATTTTTCAACATTGTAGAATAACAGTGAAGATATCAAAACTATGAAATAACACACATTGAATCATGTAACCAAAAAAGTTTTACATTAAATATATTTTAGATTCTTCAAAAGTAGCCTTCCTTTGCCTTGACAGGGTTGCACACTTGGGATTCTCTCAACCGGCTTCATCTGGAATGCTTTTCCAACAGTCTTCCCTCCACAAAACCTGGGGTATACCAACAAAGTCAAAACACAGGGATATTGGAGGGTAAATTATTATTCAATGTAAACAGGCAAACATTTCATGCATCTCCTTCAACTCACAAAAGGAAACGGTATACCAAGAACATTAGAGATGGTGATAAATCAACATTTTGTAACAGAGGACAATTACTGTGAAAGTGGGTGTTCATCTGAATCAGTGAAAGCTCTTCCCCTAAATCTCTTCTGATATCACTTGATTTATGTGAGGAGAATATTAACTTAACTGACTTGACTAGTTAAATAAAGGTTCAAAAATAAAAAATGAGAGAGAGGGATTAGACGGAGATGTCATGAACGAGCCCCGTAAGTATCGGAGCCAACTGTTTCCATTGTTTCGGTCAGCTCCATTCATTGGGAGTTCAATTTGGCTTCCAATGCCGATATACTTCCTGGATAATCTTCAATTTGATGACTTCACTGTCTAATCCTTCTTAATCTCATTCTAGCTGTGTAACCAGAAAGTTTGGGGACAACCCAAAGGCAAAAATACAATCTGTTTTCCATTTGAATCATTGATTGATTTATGTAACTTAAATCAGGCAAAATGTGACTGATCCATGTTCAAATTGTATTGTAAAAAAACATTAAGAAATTAAGTCTTAATAGATTTCCCATCCACTGTGTCATTGTCTTGTGTCTGATCAGGGTCTTCCAGTAAATGTCCTTAATGGAGGTGATTTTGACAGCAAATTGAAATCATTGATAAGGAAAAGGGGATCATAAATTGCAACCGATGAAAGCTACATTGCTCAGGAGAAGAGAATATTAACGTAATCATTTGCTCATTCTCCATTAGTCGCAATGTGACTGGTAATACAAAAAGTTAATAACATTTCAATGTAGCTTCCACACACACATACATTACTCCAACTAAAACTCACCCAGGTAAGTAGATAATCTAAGTTTAGAGTTGATCATGAGGTTGATGCCAGAGGATTTATTTTGGTGAGTTCAAGAGTAAGAATACTTACTAAGTCACAAAATCTGAACCCAAATTCAATATCGCATCCAAAACTATTTACAGTAATATGTTAATCAAATATTCATTGATATTGATAACGCTGAAACATTTATCAATAAAATATATTTCTAAAGCACTTTTTACGTCAGCTGATGTCACAAAGTGCTATGCCACAAGCAGAACAGTTGAAACTGGAGCAGCAGCACGACCAGGTGGACAGCCAGGAGTCATCAGGCCAGGTAGTCCTGAGGCATGCTTCTAGGGCTCAGGTCCTCTTGAGAGAGGAGTGAAAGAGAGACTAAGAAATTAATGACTGAAAGTAGCCTATACCATTTTATACAGGGGTTTTCAAACTTTGTGCCCAAGGACCCCCACTCAGGCAAACCGGCAACCCAGGGATCCCCATCATACTGTATATTTTGACCTCCCCACAGTTCATTGGAACAGGAAGTATACACTTGAACAGCCATATAGCTAGAAGGGTAAAGTAGAAAATGTTGCTTTTATGAAGCAAATTTTCTGCAATTCTACACATTTTCTCATTGAGCAGAGAAAATGTTGCAGTTTTAAAGATAATATCCTGCAATTCTATGCATTCTGCCATGGCTAATGCTGTGTTCCTCTGCTCAAGCATAACACAATCAAGAAGCATGTGCCCTGAATGCCTGTTTTTTGTATTTCTGATTCGCCCTGACCGTGGAGCTTTCATTGGATTGTTCCTTCTCAAAGATGGTATTATTCAAAATATATTAAGTTCAATATTGTTTCTGAATTCTTTCTATCTGGTTTTGGTCGTTTAAGTTGACAAACTGTTTTTCCATCCGGAAAATGACCATTTAAAAATGTCCCACCTACGAATTTGACAGAATAACCACAACAACAAAAAAAGGCTCCCCTTGTAATTAGCCCCAATGACAAATTTCTTCCAAACTAAAAGGATAGTTTGAGATTTTGGCAATGAGGCTATTTATTTACTTCCCCAGAGTTGGATGAACAGGAACAGCTAGCATGCTAATTGTTCCTGTAGACTTCCAGTTATAACACTAGTTGACTCGTAAAATTACCTCGAAATCAAATAGGTCAAATTAAATTTGTCACATACACATTTAGCAGATGTTATTGCAGATGTAGCGAAATGCTTGTGTTTCTAGCTCCAACAGTGCAGTCAAATCTAACAAGTAATATCTAACAATACCCACAATCTAAAGTAAGGAATGGAAGGAATGGAATTAAGAATATAGAAATATTTGGACGAGCAATGTCAGAGCGGCATAGACTAAGATACAGTAGAATAGGATAGAATACAGTATACACGCACACACACAAGATGAGTAATGCAAAACGTCAAACAATATTAAAGTGGCTAATATTCCAATTATTAAAGTGGCCAGTGATTTCAAGTCTATGTATATAGGGCAGCAGCCTCTAATGTGCTAGTGATGGCTATTTAACAGTCTGATGGCCTTGAGACGGGTGGTTGTTGTCCTTGATGATTGTTTTGGTCTTCCTGTGACATCGGGTGCTGTAGGTGGCCTGGAGGGCAGGTAGTTTGACCCCGGTGATGCGTTGGGCAGACCTCACCACCCTGACTCCAATGACTCCAATTTTGTTAGACTTCTTCTTCGCTTGTGCTGTACAGTTTATGATCATTGCAATAAATAATACTAAGTTCACCTTTTTAACATGTAGCATTTTACTATCCCTTGGTTGATGAGAAGCCTTCACTGGTCTTGGTGGCTCTACTACCATTGCTTATTCCCCGCCACTCGTTCCTTCCAATTTTCTCAACACCTCCAGATAGGAGACTGGACACCCCTTACCCTTGCCACCTCATTCTCCAAGAATTCAGGCACATGTTCCCCTCCACATTTGCAGCCTTTCCCTTCATCTAGTATACGATATTCTTCCCTTCTGCACACACTTGACAGATCTTTTACATTCATGACACTGAAGAGGCTTGTGCACAAAAGCTCTTACAGGGTATCTCATGAATCCTAACTTTATATGAGAAGGGAGAGACTCTTCATCAAAGAACAGTAGCAGGGATGAAGTGAACTTCTTTTCTCCGTCCACCATAGAGGTCAATCGGCGTGCACCAACAACTCCATTGATGTCTTCCGTTATATCTTCTGCCTTTATTTCTTGCTCCACCCAATAAATAACCCCCTTGATAGGCTCCCTGCTACGAAAATCCATGCAGGAAACATTCCGATTATATCTTTTTGAGTCTTAACACCAGTGGAGATTTTAGCATGTAAATCTTAGTGAAGCAAAAATGATTATTTCTTAAAGTGGGTGCATTCCAGTAAAGCAACTACACAACAACACTAAACAATACATGAACTGCCCTATAACGGTGACAAACGGTGCCCACAAACTGTTAGAGCCTACATAAAGCTGTCCCAACAGCAGAGTCCCAACACCTTACCACTGTTACACCTGGCTTTCAGCAGAGCCTTGTAGGGCAGTGAAACAGTTAATTCAGCCTAATTTAGTGCCTTTAAAAAAAACAAGCGCCATCACTACTATCAGTAGCACTGTCAGAGCTGTTCAAAACAATTTAGTAAAGAAGCACACACCGGCCAGGAACAATGTGTTTACAATACCACGTTGGTGAAAATAGACCAAATTATTAGGGTGAGGCACATGGGCTACTAACAGCTTACTACACAACATACACTTAGTATTACTTTCTTAGCTACAAGATAGATATCTCTCTGGCATCCTACAGTACATAATTTATGAAGCAGCATAAGACATTTTTGGACTCACTTGTTGTGATATGCTTGAACAGGAAAGTGGCGCGGCAGTCCTTGTGGACAAATTTTGTCATCAAAGAGAAAGATGACAGATTTACAATTCTGAGTTGAATGACCGTTCAAAATATATTTTCCCAGTTTGAGCTGTTTATTCCCGACTTCCCAGCTGCAATGCTTGCAGTTAGTCACTGTCACCAATTCCTTACAAACCACTCATTGTTGAATTTGCTATCTCCAAATTGTTGTGTAATGTTTATGTCCAATGAGCACCGATATGTTGTATCTATATTTCTCTTCATTATTTCACAATTAAGATTGTGAAAGTAAGAT
The DNA here is from genome assembly GCF_057628025.1 of Oncorhynchus mykiss. Lineage (NCBI taxonomy): Eukaryota > Metazoa > Chordata > Actinopteri > Salmoniformes > Salmonidae > Oncorhynchus > Oncorhynchus mykiss. Next base: position 18,107,171 of record NC_143023.1, read on the forward strand.
GTTGACATGATCAGTCCAATCAAAGATACTGTACCGACTAACCATTGGCTGAAATGTTGGATGTCTACCCTTTCTAAGGACTTAAGCTTGGCTATTGTGTAGGGACCCCATGAGTGACAGAACACTGAGTCAATCACGGCATTAATGCTCCTATTTTCTGCTGTCTAGCCCCACCACCACAGAAAGCACTTAGCTAGGCTGAAACACCTGCATTTTGGAGTTGCCTTACTCAAAAAAACGAGACCATGGCTGCATTCCAAACACTTAAAAGACATACCCTATCCCCCAGCCCTCAAATTACGTGGGCAGTTCTGATGAGGTATCATGACGTCTGACGAGTATACACTTGCAGGGCAAAGGGCGAGGGAGGAAGGAATGATTTTTAAATGGACCGCCTCTGCCCGGAAATTCTTCAGCTGTTCATCCCGCAATGATTGTGTTTTCAGCCACCGGTAGCTTGTGGGTGCTTTATATGATTGCATGTCTACTTATATTAACTACATAATTATTAATATACACCTACTGTATGATAGCTTGCAAATTAATTTGCTAACTAACATTAGCCTGCTTAGCTACTTCTGAAGGAGGAAAATGTTTTATTTCTACAATTTCCAAAAGCTAACCAAACAAAAACTTGTGTTTGTGCATTAGTAGCACAATTTCTAACTTAATTACATTAGTTTTTACTTACACTTGTATGTTGACTCCATATTGACGTTGAGGTTAAGTTCAGGCTTAAGTTTAGGTTCAGTTTACAAATTGAATTATGGGGCTTTTCAGGCTCCGAAGTGAACATAATTGTACACTCGCAAACTCCATTAAAAAACGAGGGCTGAGGGGCTAGCGTTGCAAACTCCATTAAAAAACGAGGGCTGAGGGGCTAGCGTTGCAAACTCCATTAAAAAACGAGGGCTGAGGGGCTAGCGTAGCAAACGTCCCTTGCTTGGCTAATCATTTGGACCAAAGACAAACAAAGCAGCGGGGATTCCCCCAAGAGCCGAGGGCTGTCTACTTTGAGTTTGAACCACAGCCCATGTTTGTATGCAGCTTTATTAACTCAATATATATATTTTTACATTGTTTCAAACTGACATGTGACACGTATTAATGCCAAAATAACATGCAAAACAGGCAAGCCCCCCCAAAAAAATATTTATACATTTGTTGCTAAAAATGTTGGTCTCAGAGCCCCACCTGCCCTGAATGACGGGTCGCCACTGCTTAACACACACTTCTTCTGCTCCGCAGACATAAACAAAAAGAAGACCACTTCTTGTGACTCACCGACTCCACACTTTCTTCCAACACATTCCAGATTTTCCTGGAGACATTGAACGGATTTTCCAAGTAGCATTCATCCAAAACCCTGACTAGGACCAAAAACGAGTCTAGTGGTTCCCTATTTTCCAACATAGCTTTACTTTTATTGTTTACCTTTTTCTTCGCCACTGTAACCCACTCATTCTCACTTTCTGTACTATTAGCTTCACTCGACTCACTAGTAGTGTCAAACAAAACCCCAGTTTCCTCCATCTTCTGACAGTAATTCTCCCATTTCATTGAACAACAAAAGGTTGCTAACCCTCTTTTAGGATTTGACAAATTAGGTAAATATTACCATACCAATAAAGTTTGATTGGTTGATTACGGGCCCAGTGATGTAAGCATGGTGTGTACAATTCTCCATCCGACCAAATTTGGGGCACCCAGCTCAATGCCGGGAGGCGGCCTAGTTCAAAACGGAGGCAATCAACGCTTACCGGGTTCACCCGGGGCGCAGGCCAGGGGCATTAATAGAATTCCCGTAAAGCAAAATCGTCCCACGGCTGAATGTAATTGGGGACGTCTGCCATAGGATATATAATCATTAATACCTGAACAAGCTTCTTTCAGAGACGCAGGAGAAACAAGCCAGCTCAGGGTGAGATAAGCAAACAATACAAACAACTTGAAACAATCAAAGTGTACACGTGTAATTGGTCCAATAAAGAAACAACAAAGGACATAGCAAATGGCGTAAATTATGTTAATCTATGGTAACTGGCGATTGTACTATTGAAATGAAAAACCAATATAACGCTGTCTTGCGATTCAATCACATATGGTGTAGTCATCTATGTGAATATGGGAAGACCTGCGCATGAAAACTTTGTTAAATTCAGTGCTTAATTGGTAACTTGGTGGGTGCCGGAACAAAAAGTGATCGCGAGAAGAGGGGGTGACCTGGGAAACTCTGCGGTACCGGAACGCATGAAGGAATATCACTTTTGTAATAAATCATTGTATGCATATCAACGCATTGCAGCCTGGTCTCAGACTATACGTAGTAAAAGTACACCCAGAACTCTCAGTTTAGCATGATTCAGTATGGTTACTTATTAAGACAAAAACGTAAGCATGGTGGTTGGTCAGGGTGGGTGTATAAGGCAAATTTCTAGCAACCCAAAGGTGACGAGTTTGAAACAACATTGACACTTTAGCTAATAAAATTTTTCAACTACTGGCTACTTTTTAGCTACTTTGCAACTACTTAGCATGTTAGCTAACGCATCCCTTAACCCTTTTAGCTAACCTTAACCCCTTAGCTCCTAAACGTAACCCCTAGGCTAAGCTAACGTTATCAAGCTATATGACGTTAGCTGCCTACCTCCTACCTAGAATTGTAACATTTTATTACTTTTGCAAATTTGTAACATAATATGAATTTTAATTTGTAATGTTTCATACAAAATGGTTGGATGTTCTCAAATTAATACATACCGTATGAAATGTGACTTATCATACTAAATGGAGTGTTATGGATTTAATTATATAATAATACAAAATGTTCTGAGAACAGATTGTGTGTGTGTATAGTGGCATAGAGTAGAACTACACACACGGGAACTTTTTTTGTAGCCTAGGGTCTGGGAAAAATGTGGCCTTTTATATAAATACATTGAATGCAATTCTGCATAATTTGACATGACTGACTTTGGCAGAATCTTTAATAGTGCATAAATGATCGCAATGACAGGCTACTTTGACACTGACAAACTGACTGAGCTCAATAAAAACCACCTTGTTTTGAATCCATCAATAGCCTTGGCCTAGGTGTGTGGAGACACATATATCGTAGGCTACAATATGAGGACGAAGTTAGTCTAGAGATGGTGTTTTGGCACAACATGTCGGACATCCCCGGCGAGAGTACAGCGCATCATTCGGCAAGTCAGTGACACTGGAAATAGTTACCAGTATCACTGACTCACCCAATGATGAGTAGTACTCTCACTGGAGATGTATCAATAAATGTTAGGTGTATTTGTCCAGGTGACCATCTGTAACATCTTACGTGTTACTACTACAACTGAACCAGCTACTACCACACCTGTACCCAGCATCATGCTCCTTGTCAGACTGACTGCGTTCACCTGTGAGTATACTGACTGACTTGTAACAAAATATGTATTTGACGGTGTTTAAAATATACATTCCAGTATTTTCCAGATGTTTCTATATCAGTTTGTATTGAAAGTAATTGAAGTCCAATATCAACAGTATGACCCAGGTCTAATATACAGCATCCTGTATTATCTGAGGACTAGGTGATGTCCCATGTCTGTCTATACGCAGTACCATACTATATACTGTACATTATTTATATACTTACTGTATATGCTGTACACTACTCTTCTGTAAAGAATTGCGATGAGACTGACCAAGGTTAGAAAAGCTGAACTAGCTGTGTGATGTGTTTCAGTGCTGGCTGCAGTTTGCTGTACACTACCAGCTGCAGGTACATAGTTCTTAGTTAAACCCGACCAGTTTGTGTGGGTGGTTGTTTATGTTTGTGTGTGTGGGTGGTTGTCTATGTTTGTGTGTGTGGGGTGGTTGTCTATGTTTGTGTGTGTGGGTGGTTGTGTGTGTGCGCGCATCCACATCTATAACGTTATGGTAATTATGTTTCTCACTCAGTGACGAGAGTGGTCACCTGTGACAATGGAGAAAACGTCCAGTTCCTGATCTGTGGTAAGAACACACACATTCCATCCTGATGGTCTCTCCATAGTGCTGTCTGTTTCTTTACATGTTGAGTTTTCTTGCCCTGCTAGATTCTGGAGTGATCTTCATTGAGAGAGCTCTGTATGGAAGGACTGACGGAACCACCTGCAGAGAAGGACGACCTGCCAACCAGCTGACCAACACACAGTGTTCACAGACGGGCACCCTGGAGGTCCTCTCACAGAGGTACTCAGTCAGTGTTTATTTGATAAAGACCGGCTGGGATTCAGGGGCACGTTGTTGAAAAGCACATTGCAGTATCAATGTGCCTTTTTAAAGCCAATTTTCCTGATGTTCACAGTAAACACTGCAAATGTGTGCTTTAAATGTCAAGCGCTGCATGCTTGTTGACACCGCGTTTGATTAAATCCCAGCCATAACTCATCTTACCTCCTGATATCCCCCAGGTGCAATGGGAAACAGGTGTGTGAAGTGAACACTGAAGTCTTCCGTACTTCTGACCCCTGTGTTGGAATCTACAAATACCTGGATACCACCTACACCTGCAGCCCAGCAAGTCAGTCTGTTTCTATGTATAATAATACAAAATACTACACCAGGCTAATGTCTGCTATGAAAATGTATGTATTTTATTTATGTCTGCCCAGCAGTGGCCAGTGTGGTGTGTAATTCCTGTTTGTTTGTCTTGGCAGCACGCAGCATCACGTGTGAAGGCTCTGATGTTCAACTAGAATGTGGTAAGGCTCTGATGTTCAACTAGAATGTGGTAAGGCTCTGATGTTCAACTAGAATGTGGTAAGGCTCTGATGTTCAACTAGAATGTGGTAAGGCTCTGATGTTCAACTAGAATGTGGTAAGGCTCTGATGTTCAACTAGAATGTGGTAAGGCTCTGATGTTCAACTAGAATGTGGTAAGGCTCTGATGCTCTACTAGAATGTGGTAAGGCTCTAATGTTCTAGAATGTGGTAAGCGTGTCAACACTCTCCTATACAATATATTCTCCTCTCATATGATGACTATATATACTTTGCTCAAAAAAATAAAGGGATCACTTAAACATCACAATGTAACTCCAAGTCAATCACACTTCTGTGAAATCAAACTGTCCACTTAGGAAGCAACACTGATTGACAAATGTCACATGCTGTTGGAATAGACAACAGGTGGAAATTATTGCCAATTAGCAAGACACCCCCAATAAAGGAGTGGTTCTGCAGGTGGTGACCACAGACCACTTCTCAGTTCCTATGCTTCCTGGCTGATGTTTTGATCACTTGAATGCTGGTGGTGCTTTCACTCTAGTGGTAGCATGAGACTGAGTCTACAACCCACACAAGTGGCTCAGGTAGTGCAGCTCATCCAGGATGGGACATCAATGTGAGCTGTGGCAAGAAGGTTTGCTGTGTTTGTCAGCGTAGTGTCCAGAGAATGGAGGCACTACCAGGAGACAGGCCAGTACATCAGGAGACATGGAGGAGGCCGTAGGAGGGCAACAACCCAGCAGCAGGACCGCTACCTCCGCCTTTGTGCAAGGAGGAGCAGGAGAAGCACTGCCAGAGCCCTGCAAAATGACCTCCATCAGGCCACAAATGTGCATGTGTCTGCTCAAATGGTCAGAAACAGACTCCATGAGGGTGGTATGAGGGCCCGACGTCCACAGGTGGGGTCTGTGCTTACAGCCCAACACCGTGCAGGACGTTTTGGCATTTGCCAGAGAACACCAAGATTGGCAAATTCGCCACTGGCGCCCTGTGCTCTTCACAGATGACAGCAGGTTCACACTGAGCACGTGACAGAATCTGGAGACGCCGTGGAGAACGTTCTGCTGCCTGCAACATCCTCCAGCATGACCGGTTTGGCGGTGGGTCAGTCATGGTGTGGGGTGGCATTTCTTTGGGGGGCTGCACAGCCCTCCATGTGCTTGCCAGAGGTAGCCGGACTGCCATTAGGTACCGAGATGAGATCCTCAGACCCCTTGTGAGACCATATGCTGGTGTGGTTGGCCCTGGGTTCCTCCTAATGCAAGGCAATGCTAGACCTCATGTGGCTGGGATGTGTCAGCAGTGCCTGCAAGAGGAAGGCATTGATGCTATGGACTGGCCCGCCCGTTCCCCAGACCTGAATCCAATTGAGCACATCTGGGACATCATGTCTCGCTCCATCCACAAACGCCACGTTGCACCACAGACTGTCCAGGAGTTGGCGGATGCATTAGTCCAGGTCTGGGAGGAGATCCCTCAGGAGACCATCCGCCACCTCATCAGGAGCATGCCCAGGTGTTGTAGGGAGGTCAAACAGGCACGTGGAGGCCACACACACTACTGAGCCTCCATTTTGACTAAAGGACATTACATCAAAGTTGGATCAGCCTGTAGTGTGGTTTTCCACTTTTGAGTGTGATTCCAAATCCAGAACTCCATGGGTTGATAAATGTGATTTCCATTCATGATTTTGTTGTTAGCACATTCAACTATGTAAAGAAAAAGGTATTTAATAAGAATATTTCATTCATTCAGATCTAAGATGTGTTATTTTAGTGTTCCCTTTATTTTTTTGAGCAGTGTATATTATATAATAGCATAGTAGAGCAGTATTATATATAGTTTATATTATCATCACTAGAACACACCAAAGACATCCAGTCTTACCTCTCCTCCTCATCTCCCTCAGATGAAGGAACGATCCAGATCTACAGTGCCAACTATGGCCGCCGTGACCAGCTAGTGTGTTCCTTTAAACGGCCCGCTAACCAACTAGCCAACACCAACTGCCTCAGCCAATCCATAACCACCAGTAAGGTGGCAGAGAGGTATTGTACCTGCAGTATGTACTATTACAAATGCATGACTGTAGTGTTAACCTGGACTGTAGAAACATGACTGTAGTGTTAACCTGTTCCTGTCGTTGACACAGGTGTAATGGTAAGATCCAGTGTGACGTCCCGGCGTCCAACTCTCTGTATGGAGATCCATGTGTTGGAACCTACAAGTACCTAGAAGTGGCGTACACCTGTGGCTAAATGTTAGGGACGCATGCATACGGTAATACACACACACACACACACGACTGGGAAGTAGAACACTGGGGCTGACCGTTTTTGTCTTGCAGGAGATCTTCTCTGAGGAACAAAGACCAGAGAGACTACTTGGATATCTTCCTCTTCATTGGATGGATTTGTATTTCTTTCCCGTCTTCTCTCCTCTGAAGTCTCAATTGAGTGTAAAATCTATGTAAATTCAAAATTGGTAAATCTCATTGTGTATTTCATGAGGCATAACTTGTGTAATAAAATCATAATGAGGCCCCTCTTGTGCTGCAGCAATGCACGGTCAGGAGGAAGCATGGAGAAATTAAACATTAACCCCAAAAATAAACTATTCTTCAAATAACACTGACATAATACTTTGCATTTTGTGTACTAAAGTATTTATTCAAAACAATGTTGATTTTCTGAACTTAAAAAAAAATAAAAAATATTTTACCTTTATTTAACCAGGTAGGCTAGTTGAGAACAAGTTCTCATTTACAATTGCGACCTGGCCAAGATAAAGCAAAGCAGTTCGACAGATACAACGACACAGAGTTACACATGGAGTAAAACAAACATACAGTCAATAATGCAGTATAAACAAGTCCATATACAATGTGAGCAAATGAGGTGAGAAGGGAGGTAAAGGCAAAGAAGGCCATGGTGGCAAGGTAAATACAATATAGCAAGTAAAACACTGGAATGGTAGTTTTGCAATGGAAGAATGTGCAAAGTAGAAATAAAAATAATGGGGTGCAAAGGAGCTAAATAAATAAAATATAGTTGGGAAAGAGGTAGTTGTTTGGGCTAAATTATAGGTGGGCTATGTACAGGTGCAGTAATCTGTGAGCTGCTCTGACAGTTGGTGCTTAAAGCTAGTGAGGGAGATAAGTGTTTCCAGTTTCAGAGATTTTTGTAGTTCGTTCCAGTCATTGGTAGCAGAGAACTGGAAAGAGAGGCGGCCAAAGAAAGAATTGGTTTTGGGGGTGACTAGAGAGATATACCTGCTGGAGCGTGTGCTACAGGTGGGAGATGCTATGGTGACCAGCGAGCTGAGATAAGGGGGGACTTTACCTAGCAGGGTCTTGTAGATGACATGGAGCCAGTGGGTTTGGCGACGAGTATGAAGCGAGGGCCAGCCAACAAGAGCGTACAGGTCGCAATGGTGGGTAGTATATGGGGCTTTGGTGACAAAACGGATTGCACTGTGATAGACTGCATCCAATTTGTTGAGTAGGGTATTGGAGGCTATTTTGTAAATGACATCGCCAAAGTCGGATTGGTAGGATGGTCAGTTTTACAAGGGTATGTTTGGCAGCATGAGTGAAGGATGCTTTGTTGCGAAATAGGAAGCCAATTCTAGATTTAACTTTGGATTGGAGATGTTTGATATGGGTCTGGAAGGAGAGTTTACAGTCTAACCAGACACCTAAGTAGTTGTCCACGTATTCTAAGTCAGAGCCGTCCAGAGTAGTGATGTTGGACAGGCGGGTAGGTGCAGGTAGCGATCGGTTGAAGAGCATGCATTTAGTTTTACTTGTATTTAAGAGCAATTGGAGGCCACGGAAGGAGAGTTGTATGGCATTGAAGCTTGCCTGGAGGGTTGTTAACACAGTGTCCAAAGAAGGGCCGGAAGTATACAGAATGGTGTCGTCTGCGTAGAGGTGGATCAGAGACTCACCAGCAGCAAGAGCGACCTCATTGATGTATACAGAGAAGAGAGTCGGTCCAAGAATTGAACCCTGTGGCACCCCCATAGAGACTGCCAGAGGTCCGGACAACAGACCCTCCGATTTGACACACTGAACTCTATCAGAGAAGTAGTTGGTGCACCAGGCGAGGCAATCATTTGAGAAACCAAGGCTGTTGAGTCTGCCGATGAGGATGTGGTGATTGACAGAGTCGAAAGCCTTGGCCAGAACAATGAATACGGCTGCACAGTAATGTTTCTTATCGATGGCGGTTAAGATATCATTTAGGACCTTGAGCGTGGCTGAGGTGCACCCATGACCAGCTCTGAAACCAGATTGCATAGCAGAGAAGGTATGGTGAGATTCGAAATGGTCGGTAATCTGTTTGTTGACTTGGCTTTCGAAGACCTTAGAAAGGCATGGTAGGATAGATATAGGTAGATATAACTGAGGTGGTTGGTCTGATTTTCACTAAGAACTGTGGTGGTTGGTCTGAATTAAACTAAGCAGCATAAAGACAAGACTTGGTCTTTTGTTCAATATTATGAAACATGTCCTTACACACTAAATACTTTATTTGAATCCACAAATGATATTACACCAAGAAGGATTAAAACATTTGAAGGTCTTGGATACATGGTTTGTTTGGGGCAAACAACACGAGTACCAGTCTTCATATTTTAATAACCTAAAACGCAATATACACTGCAGCTGCTTAGTTTTGGCTTAAATCAACTCGAAAGTAAGGCAAGACTTAAATGGCTGTCTAGTAATGGTCAACAAGCAACTTGACAGAGCTTGAAGAATTTAATGTGCAAGTTTTGTACAGTCCAGGTGTGCTGTTAGACCCAGAAAGGTTCACAGCTGTAATCACTGACAAAGGTGATTCTAACATGTGACTCGGGGGTTTGAATACTTATCTAAATGAGATTTCTATATTGCATTTTCAATACATTTGCAAAAAATGTATTAAATGTGTAGATGGGTGAGAATTATTTCGTCATCCATTTTGAATTCAGGCTGTAACACAAAGTGGAGTAAGTCGAGGTGTATGAATGCTTTCTGAAGGCACTCTACACACAGACCTGAGTTATTGTAGTATCTGACACTACCTCACTGTCCAACCCAGCAGCATGAACAGAAGAGAAAGAAAATGTCCAACTCTTTCCAGTTGTCCATTAAGAATTTACCAGGACCTGGCGTCCAAAGAAGATGCTAGTCTACACATACAAAAAAGCAGTGGGGTGCTCATATTTACAGTAGTCAAAAATCAATGATAAACTGGGTGGTTCGAGCCCTGAAAGCTGATTGGCTGACAGCCATGGCATATCAGACCGTATGACAACATTTATTTTTACTGCTATAACTATGTTGGTAATTAGTTTATAATAGCAGTAAGGCACCTCGGGAGTTTGTGATATATGGCCAATATACCACGGCTAAGGGCTGTGTTCAGGCACTGTCGCACATAAGAACAGCCCTTAGCCGTGGTATATTGGCCATATACTACACCTCAGGCCTTATTGCTCAAATCTACAGTACCATTCAAAAGGATGGACATCTACTCAAGGGTATTTATTTGTACTATTTTCAACATTGTAGAATAATAGTGAAGATATCAAAACTATGAAATAACACACATGGAATCATGTAACCAAAAAAGTTTTACATTAAATATATTTTAGATTCTTCAAAAGTAGCCTTCCTTTGCCTTGACAGGGTTGCACACTTGGGATTCTCTCAACCGGCTTCATCTGGAATGCTTTTCCAACAGTCTTCCCTCCACAAAACCTGGGGTATACCAACAAAGCCAAAACACAGGGATATTGGAGGGTAAATTATTATTCAATGTAAACAGGCAAACATTTCATGCATCTCCTTCAACTCACAAAAGGAAACGGTATACCAAGAACATTAGAGATGGTGATAAATCAACATTTTGTAACAGAGGACAATTACTGTGAAAGTGGGTGTTCATCTGAATCAGTGAAAGCTCTTCCCCTAAATCTCTTCTGATATCACTTGATTTGTGTGAGGAGAATATTAACTTAACTGACTTGACTAGTTAAATAAAGGTTCAAAAATAAAAAATGAGAGAGAGGGATTAGACGGAGATGTCATGAACGAGACCCATAAGTATCGGAGCCAACTGTTTCCATTGTTTCGGTCAGCTCCATTCATTGGGAGTTCAATTTGGCTTCCAATGCCGATATACTTCCTGGATAATCTTCAATTTGATGACTTCACTGTCTAATCCTTCTTAATCTCATTCTAGCTGTGTAACCAGAAAGTTTGGGGACAACCCAAAGGCAAAAATACAATCTGTTTTCCATTTGAATCATTGATTGATTCATGTAACTTAAACTTGCTAACCCTCTTTTTGGATTTGACAAATTAGGTAAATATTACCATACCAATAAAGTTTGATTGGTTGATTACGGACCCAGTGATGTAAGCATGGTGTGTAAAATTCTCCATCCGACCAAATTTGGGGCACCCAGCTCAATGCCGGGAGGCGGCCTAGTTCAAAACGGAGGCAATCAACGCTTACCGGGTTCACCCGGGGCGCAGGCCAGGGGCATTAATAGAATTCCCGTAAAGCAAAATCGTCCCACGGCTGAATGTAATTGGGGACGTCTGCCATAGGATATATAATCATTAATACCTGAACAAGCTCCTTTCAGAGATGCAGGAGAAACAAGCCAGCTCAGGGTGAGATAAGCAAACAATACAAACAACTTGAAACAATCAAAGTGTACACGTGTAATTGGTCCAATAAAGAAACAACAAAGGACTTAGCAAATGGCGTAAATTATGTTAATCTATGGTAACTGGCGATTGTACTATTGAAATGAAAAACCAATATAACGCTGTCTTGCGATTCAATCACATATGGTGTAGTCATCTATGTGAATATGGGAAGACCTGCGCATGAAAACTTTGTTAAATTCAGTGCTTAATTGGTAACTTGGTAGGTGCCGGAACAAAAAGTGAGCGCGAGAAGGGGGTGACCTGGGGAATTCTGAGGTACCGGAACGCATGAAGGAATATCACTTTTGTAATAAATCATTGTATGCATATCATCGCATTGCAGCCTGGTCTCAGACTATACGTAGCATCATTCGGCAAGTCAGTGACACTGAAAATAGTTACCAGTATCACTGACTCACCCAATGATGAGTAGTACTCTCACTGGAGATGTCTGACATGTTCCTGCCAAAAGACCATATCTCTCGTTTTTACATTTTACATTGTAAAAAATGAAATTCTGGGAGAGGTACTGAATCTGGCTAAAAAGGTTCCCAACGATAGTCTAAAACAGGAAGGTGCCAGCCGGCTAAAATTAAGCACTGGTTAATTAGATTGTCTCCCGTGGAGAATTAACCAAACTGTTTACTGAAACTGTATTACGTGACATGTTCACAGGTAGATTGACACCCAGAGAAAATAAAACCCAACGATAACTAAAATGGGCTTCATGCTGTGGTGATTGCGTAACGGAAGGACGGCACCATCACACAGTACATGTGGTTTGAGCTGGCGTGAGATTTTAGTTCTGTGTTGCCGAGTTGACTGCTAATCTGCTGTGCTTTGTGTTCCTGGTTGATGCGTTGCAAACAAGGATCTGTTCTTGGCAAGTATCAATAAATGTTAGGTGTATTTGTCCAGGTGACCATCTGTAACATCTTACGTGTTACTACTACAACTGAACCAGCTACTACCACACCTGTACCCAGCATCATGCTCCTTGTCAGACTGACTGCGTTCACCTGTGAGTATACTGACTGACTTGTAACAAAATATGTATTTGAGGGCGTTTAAAATATACATTCCAGTATTTTCCAGATGTTTCTATATCAGTTTGTATTGAAAGTAATTGAAGTCCAATATCAACAGTATGACCCAGGTCTAATATACAGCATCCTGTATTATCTGAGGACTAGGTGATGTCCCATGTCTGTCTATACGCAGTACCATACTATATACTGTACATTATTTATATACTTACTGTATATGCTGTACACTACTCTTCTGTAAAGAATTGCGATGAGACTGACCAAGGTTAGAAAAGCTGAACTAGCTGTGTGATGTGTTTCAGTGCTGGCTGCAGTTTGCTGTACACTACCAGCTGCAGGTACATAGTTCTTAGTTAAACCCGACCAGTTTGTGTGGGTGGTTGTTTATGTTTGTGTGTGTGGGTGGTTGTCTATGTTTGTGTGTGTGGGGTGGTTGTCTATGTTTGTGTGTGTGGGTGGTTGTGTGTGTGCGCGCATCCACATCTATAACGTTATGGTAATTATGTTTCTCACTCAGTGACGAGAGTGGTCACCTGTGACAATGGAGAAAACGTCCAGTTCCTGATCTGTGGTAAGAACACACACATTCCATCCTGATGGTCTCTCCATAGTGCTGTCTGTTTCTTTACATGTTGAGTTTTCTTGCCCTGCTAGATTCTGGAGTGATCTTCATTGAGAGAGCTCTGTATGGAAGGACTGACGGAACCACCTGCAGAGAAGGACGACCTGCCAACCAGCTGACCAACACACAGTGTTCACAGACGGGCACCCTGGAGGTCCTCTCACAGAGGTACTCAGTCAGTGTTTATTTGATAAAGACCGGCTGGGATTCAGGGGCACGTTGTTGAAAAGCACATTGCAGTATCAATGTGCCTTTTTAAAGCCAATTTTCCTGATGTTCACAGTAAACACTGCAAATGTGTGCTTTAAATGTCAAGCGCTGCATGCTTGTTGACACCGCGTTTGATTAAATCCCAGCCATAACTCATCTTACCTCCTGATATCCCCCAGGTGCAATGGGAAACAGGTGTGTGAAGTGAACACTGAAGTCTTCCGTACTTCTGACCCCTGTGTTGGAATCTACAAATACCTGGATACCACCTACACCTGCAGCCCAGCAAGTCAGTCTGTTTCTATGTATATTAATACAAAATACTACACCAGGCTAATGTCTGCTATGAAAATGTATGTATTTTATTTATGTCTGCCCAGCAGTGGGCAGTGTGGTGTGTAATTCCTGTTTGTTTGTCTTGGCAGCACGCAGCATCACGTGTGAAGGCTCTGATGCTCAACTAGAATGTGGTAAGGCTCTGATGTTCAACTAGAATGTGGTAAGGCTCTGATGTTCAACTAGAATGTGGTAAGGCTCTGATGTTCTATTAGAATGTGGTAAGGCTCTGATGCTCTATTAGAATGTGGTAAGGCTCTGATGCTCTATTAGAATGTGGTAAGGCTCTAATGCTCTATTAGAATGTGGTAAGGCTCTGATGTTCAACTAGAATGTGGTAAGGCTCTGATGTTCAACTAGAATGTGGTAAGGCTCTGATGTTCAACTAGAATGTGGTAAGGCTCTGATGTTCAACTAGAATGTGGTAAGGCTCTAATGTTCTAGAATGTGGTAAGCGTGTCAACACTCCTCATACAATATATTCTCCTCTCATATAATGATTATATATACACTGCTCAAAAAAATAAAGGGATCACTTAAACATCACAATGTAACTCCAAGTCAATCACACTTCTGTGAAATCAAACTGTCCACTTAGGAAGCAACACTGATTGACAAATGTCACATGCTGTTGGAATAGACAACAGGTGGAAATTATTGCCAATTAGCGAGACACCCCCCAATAAAGGAGTGGTTCTGCAGGTGGTGACCACAGACCACTTCTCAGTTCCTATGCTTCCTGGCTGATGTTTTGATCACTTTTGAATGCTGGCGGTGCTTTCACTCTAGTGGTAGCATGAGACTGAGTCTACAACCCACACAAGTGGCTCAGGTAGTGCAGCTCATCCAGGATGGGACATCAATGCGAGCTGTGGCAAGAAGGTTTGCTGTGTCTGTCAGCGTAGTGTCCAGAGCATGGAGGCTCTACCAGGAGACAGGCCAGTACATCAGGAGACATGGAGGAGGCAGTAGGAGGGCAACAACCCAGCAGCAGGAACGCTACCTCCGCCTTTGTGCATGGAGGAGCAGGAGGAGCACTGCCAGAGCCCTGCAAAATGACCTCCAGCAGGCCACAAATGTGCATGTGTCTGCTCAAATGGTCAGAAACAGACTCCATGAGGGTGGTATGAGGGCCCGACGTCCACAGGTGGGGTCTGTGCTTACAGCCCAACACCGTGCAGGACGTTTGGCATTTGCCAGAGAACACCAAGATTGGCAAATTCGCCACTGGCGCCCTGTGCTCTTCACAGATGACAGCAGGTTCACACTGAGCACGTGACAGAATCTGGAGACGCCGTGGAGAACGTTCTGCTGCCTGCAACATCCTCCAGCATGACCGGTTTGGCGGTGGGTCAGTCATGGTGTGGGGTGGCATTTCTTTGGGGGGCTGCACAGCCCTCCATGTGCTTGCCAGAGGTAGCCTGACTGCCATTAGGTACCGAGATGAGATCCTCAGACCCCTTGTGAGACCATATGCTGGTGTGGTTGGGTTCCTCCTAATGCAAGACAATGCTAGACCTCATGTGGCTGGGATGTGTCAGCAGTGCCTGCAAGAGGAAGGCATTGATGCACCACAGACTGTCCAGGAGTTGGCGGATGCTTTAGTCCAGGTCTGGGAGGAGATCCCTCAGGAGACCATCCGCCACCTCATCAGGAGCATGCCCAGGCGTTGTAGGGAGGTCAAACAGGCACGTGGAGGCCACACACACTACTGAGCCTCATTTTGACTTGTTTTAAGGACATTACATCAAAGTTGGATCAGCCTGTAGTGTGGTTTTCCACTTTTGAGTGTGATTCCAAATCCAGACCTCCATGGGTTGATAAATGTGATTTCCATTCATGATTTTTGTGATTTTGTTGTTAGCACATTCAACTATGTAAAGAAAAAGGTATTTAATAAGAATATTTCATTCATTCAGATCTAGGATGTGTTATTTTAGTGTTCCCTTTATTTTTTTGAGCAGTGTATATTATATAATAGCATAGTAGAGCAGTATTATATATAGTTTATATTACCATCACTAGAACACACCAGACATCCAGTCTTACCTCTCCTCCTTATCTCCTTCAGATGAAGGAACGATCCAGATCTACAGTGCCAACTATGGCCGCCGTGACCAGCTAGTGTGTTCTTTTAAACGGCCCGCTAACCAACTAGCCAACACCAACTGCCTCAGCCAATCCATAACCACCAGTAAGGTGGCAGTGAGGTATTGTACCTGCAGTATGTACTATTACAAATGCATGACTGTAGTGTTAACCTGTACTGTAGAAACATGACTGTAGTGTTAACCTGGACTGTAGAAACATGACTGTAGTGTTAACCTGTTCCTGTCGTTGACACAGGTGTAATGGTAAGATCCAGTGTGACGTCCCGGCGTCCAACTCTCTGTATGGAGATCCATGTGTTGGAACCTACAAGTACCTGGAAGTGGCGTACACCTGTGGCTAAATGTTAGGGACGCATTCATACGGTAATACACACACACACACGACTGGGAAGTAGAACACTGGGGCTGACCGTTTTTGTCTTGCAGGAGATCTTCTCTGAGGAACAAAGACCAGAGAGACTACTTGGATATCTTCCTCTTCATTGGATGGATTTGTATTTCTTTCCCGTCTTCTCTCCTCTGAAGTCTCAATTGAGTGTAAAATCTATGTAAATTCAAAATTGGTAAATCCCATTGATTGTGTATTTCATGAGGCATAACTTGTGTAATAAAATCATGAGGCCCCTCTTGTGCTGCAGCAATGCACGGTCAGGAGGAAGCATGGAGAAATTAAACATTAACCCCAAAAATAAACTATTCTTCAAATAACACTGACATAATACTTTGCATTTTGTGTACTAAAGTATTTCTTCAAAACAATGTTGATTTTCTGAACTGAGGTGGTTGGTCTGATTTTCACTAAGAACTGTGGTGGTTGGTCTGAATTAATCTAAGCAGCATAAAGACAAGACTTGGTCTTTTGTTCAATATTATGAAACATGTCCTTACACAATAAATACTTTATTTGAATCCACAAATGATACTACACCAAGAAAAATTAAAACATTTGAAGGTCTTGGATACATGGTTTGTTTGGGGCAAACAACACGAGTACCAGTCTTCATATTTTAATAACCTAAAACGCAATACACTGCAGTTGCTTAGTTTTGGCTTAAATCAACTCGAAAGTAAGGCAAGACTTAAATGGCTGTCTAGTAATGGTCAACAAGCAACTTGACAGAGCTTGAAGAATTTAATGTGCAAGTTTTGTACAGTCCAGGTGTGCTGTTAGACCCAGAAAGGTTCACAGCTGTAATCACTGACAAAGGTGATTCTAACATGTGACTCGGGGGTTTGAATACTTATCTAAATGAGATTTCTATATTGCATTTTCAATACATTGGCAAAAAAATTATTAAATGTGTAGATGGGTGAGAATTATTTCGTCATCCATTTTGAATTCAGGCTGTAACAAAGTGGAGTAAGTCGAGGTGTATGAATGCTTTCTGAAGGCACTCTACACACAGACCTGAGTTATTGTAGTATCTGACACTACCTCACTGCCCAACCCAGCAGCATGAACAGAAGAGAAAGAAAATGTTCAACTCTTTCCAGTTGTCCATTAAGAATTTACCAGGACCTGGCGTCCAAAGAAGATGCTAGTCTACACATACAAAAAAAGCAGTGGGGTGCTCATATTTACAGTAGTCAAAAATCAATGATAAACTGGGTGGTTCAAGCCCTGAAAGCTGATTGGCTGACAGCCATGGTATATCAGACCGTATGACAACATTTATTTTTACTGCTATAACTATGTTGGTAATTAGTTTATAATAGCAGTAAGGCACCTCGGGAGTTTGATTTATGGCCAATATACCACGGCTAAGGGCTGTGTTCAGGCACTGTCGCACATAAGAACAGCCCTTAGCCGTGGTATATTGGCCATATACTACACCTCAGGCCTTATTGCTCAAATCTACAGTACCATTCAAAAGGTTGGACTCAAGGGTATTTATTTGTACTATTTTTCAACATTGTAGAATAACAGTGAAGATATCAAAACTATGAAATAACACACATTGAATCATGTAACCAAAAAAGTTTTACATTAAATATATTTTAGATTCTTCAAAAGTAGCCTTCCTTTGCCTTGACAGGGTTGCACACTTGGGATTCTCTCAACCGGCTTCATCTGGAATGCTTTTCCAACAGTCTTCCCTCCACAAAACCTGGGGTATACCAACAAAGCCAAAACACAGGGATATTGGAGGGTAAATTATTATTCATTGTAAACAGGCAAACATTTCATGCATCTCCTTCAACTCACAAAAGGAAACGGTATACCAAGAACATTAGAGATGGTGATAAATCAACATTTTGTAACAGAGGACAATTACTGTGAAAGTGGGTGTTCATCTGAATCAGTGAAAGCTCTTCCCCTAAATCTCTTCTGATATCACTTGATTTATGTGAGGAGAATATTAACTTAACTAACTTGACTAGTTAAATAAAGGTTCAAAAATAAAAAATGAGAGAGAGGGATTAGACGGAGATGTAATGAACGAGCCCCGTAAGTATCGGAGCCAACTGTTTCCATTGTTTCGGTCAGCTCCATTCATTGGGAGTTCAATTTGGCTTCCAATGCCGATATACTTCCTGGATAATCTTCAATTTGATGACTTCACTGTCTAATCCTTCTTAATCTCATTCTAGCTGTGTAACCAGAAAGTTTGGGGACAACCCAAAGGCAAAAATACAATCTGTTTTCCATTTGAATCATTGATGGATTTATGTAACTTAAATCAGGCAAAATGTGACTGATCCATGTTCAAATTGTATTGTAAAAAAACATTAAGAAATTAAGTCTTAATAGATTTCCCATCCACTGTGTCATTGTCTTGTGTCTGATCAGGGTCTTCCAGTAAATGTCCTTAATGGAGGTGATTTTGACAGCAAATTGAAATCATTGATAAGGAAAAGGGGATCATAAATTGCAACCGATGAAAGCTACATTGCTCAGGAGAAGAGAATATTAACGTAATCATTTGCTCATTCTCCATTAGTCGCAATGTGACTGGTAATACAAAAAGTTAATAACATTTCAATGTAGCTTCCACACACACATACATTACTCCAACTAAA
Organism: Oncorhynchus mykiss; assembly: GCF_057628025.1. NCBI lineage: Eukaryota > Metazoa > Chordata > Actinopteri > Salmoniformes > Salmonidae > Oncorhynchus > Oncorhynchus mykiss. The sequence goes on from NC_143023.1 coordinate 18,125,993, forward strand.
ACTCACCCAGGTAAGTATATCATCTAAGTTTAGAGTTGATCATGAGGTTGATGCCAGAGGATTTATTTTGGGGAGTTCAAGAGTAAGAATACTTACTAAGTCACAAAATCTGAACCCAAATTCAATATCGCATCCAAAACTATTTACAGTAATATGTTAATCAAATATTCATTGATATTGATAACGCTGAAACATTTATCAATAAAATATATTTCTAAAGCACTTTTTACGTCAGCTGATGTCACAAAGTGCTATGCCACAAGCAGAACAGTTGAAACTGGAGCAGCAGCACGACCAGGTGGACAGCCAGGAGTCATCAGGCCAGGTAGTCCTGAGGCATGCTTCTAGGGCTCAGGTCCTCTTGAGAGAGGAGTGAAAGAGAGACTAAGAAATGAATGACTGAAAGTAGCCTATACCATTTTATACAGGGGTTTTCAAACTTTGTGCCCAAGGACCCCCACTCAGGCAAACCGGCAACCCAGGGATCCCCATCATACTGTATATTTTGACCTCCCCACAGTTCATTGGAACAGGAAGTATACACTTGAACAGCCATATAGCTAGAAGGGTAAAGTAGAAAATGTTGCTTTTGTGAAGCACATTTTCTGCAATTCTACACATTTTCTCATTGAGCAGAGAAAATGTTGCAGTTTTAAAGATAATATCCTGCAATTCTATGCATTCTGCCATGGCTAATGCTGTGTTCCTCTGCTCAAGCATAACACAATCAAGAAGCATGTGCCCTGAATGCCTGTTTTTTGTATTTCTGATTCGCCCTGACCGTGGAGCTTTCATTGGATTGTTCCTTCTCAAAGATGGTATTATTCAAAATATATTAAGTTCAATATTGTTTCTGAATTATTTCTATCTGGTTTTGGTCGTTTAAGTTGACAAACTGTTTTTCCATCCGGAAAATGACCATTTAAAAATGTCCCAACTACGAATTTGACAGAATAACCACAACAACAAAAAAAGGCTCCCCTTGTAATTAGCCCCAATGACAAATTTCTTCCAAACTAAAAGGATAGTTTGAGATTTTGGCAATGAGGCTATTTATTTACTTCCCCAGAGTTGGATGAACAGGAACAGCTAGCATGCTAATTGTTCCTGTAGACTTCCAGTTATAACACTAGTTGACTCGTAAAATTACCTCGAAATCAAATAGGTCAAATTAAATTTGTCACATACACATTTAGCAGATGTTATTGCAGATGTAGCGAAATGCTTGTGTTTCTAGCTCCAACAGTGCAGTCAAATCTAACAAGTAATATCTAACAATACCCACAATCTAAAGTAAGGAATGGAATGGAAGGAATGGAATTAAGAATATAGAAATATTTGGACGAGCAATGTCAGAGCGGCATAGACTAAGATACAGTAGAATAGGATAGAATACAGTATACACGCACACACACAAGATGAGTAATGCAAAACGTCAAACAATATTAAAGTGGCTAATATTCCAATTATTAAAGTGGCCAGTGATTTCAAGTATATGTATATAGGGCAGCAGCCTCTAATGTGCTAGTGATGGCTATTTAACAGTCTGATGGCCTTGAGACGGGTGGTTGTTGTCCTTGATGATTGTTTTGGTCTTCCTGTGACATCGGGTGCTGTAGGTGGCCTGGAGGGCAGGTAGTTTGACCCCGGTGATGCGTTGGGCAGACCTCACCACCCTGACTCCAATGACTCCAATTTTGTTAGACTTCTTCTTCGCTTGTGCTGTACAGTTTATGATCATTGCAATAAATAATACTAAGTTCACCTTTTTAACATGTAGCATTTTACTATCCCTTGGTTGATGAGAAGCCTTCACTGGTCTTGGTGGCTCTACTACCATTGCTTATTCCCCGCCACTCGTTCCTTCCAATTTTCTCAACACCTCCAGATAGGAGACTGGACACCCCTTACCCTTGCCACCTCATTCTCCAAGAATTCAGGCACATGTTCCCCTCCACATTTGCAGCCTTTCCCTTCATCTAGTATACGATATTCTTCCCTTCTGCACACACTTGACAGATCTTTTACATTCATGACACTGAAGAGGCTTGTGCACAAAAGCTCTTACAGGGTATCTCATGAATCCTAACTTTATATGAGAAGGGAGAGACTCTTCTTCAAAGAACAGTAGCAGGGATGAAGTTAACTTCTTTTCTCCGTCCACCATAGAGGTCAATCGGCGTGCACCAACAACTCCATTGATGTCTTCCGTTATATCTTCTGCCTTTATTTCTTGCTCCACCCAATAAATAACCCCCTTGATAGGCTCCCTGCTACGAAAATCCATGCAGGAAACATTCCGATTATATATTTTTGAGTCTTAACACCAGTGGAGATTTTAGCATGTAAATCTTAGTTAAGCAAAAATGATTATTTCTTAAAGTGGGTGCATTCCAGTAAAGCAACTACACAACAACACTAAACAATACATGAACTGCCCTATAACGGTGACAAACGGTGCCCACAAACTGTTAGAGCCTACATAAAGCTGTCCCAACAGCAGTCCCAACACCTTACCACTGTTACACCTGGCTTTCAGCAGAGCCTTGTAGGGCAGTGAAACAGTTAATTCAGCCTAATTTAGTGCCTTTAAAAAAAACAAGCGCCATCACTACTATCAGTAGCACTGTCAGAGCTGTTCAAAACAATTTAGTAAAGAAGCACACACCGGCCAGGAACAATGTGTTTACAATACCACGTTGGTGAAAATAGACCAGATTATTAGGGTGAGGCACATGGGCTACTAACAGCTTACTACACAACATACACTTAGTATTACTTTCTTAGCTACAAGATAGATATCTCTCTGGCATCCTACAGTACATCATTTATGAAGCAGCATAAGACATTTTTGGACTCACTTGTTGTGATATGCTTGAACAGGAAAGTGGCGCGGCAGTCCTTGTGGACAAATTTTGTCATCAAAGAGAAAGATGACAGATTTACAATTCTGAGTTGAATGACCGTTCAAAATATATTTTCCCAGTTTGAGCTGTTTATTCCCGACTTCCCAGCTGCAATGCTTGCAGTTAGGCACTGTCACCAATTCCTTACAAACCACTCATTGTTGAATTTGCTATCTCCAAATTGTTGTGTAATGTTTATGTCCAATGAGCACCGATATGTTGTATCTATATTTCTCTTCATTATTTCACAATTAAGATTGTGAAAGTAAGATGTTGACATGATCAGTCCAATCAAAGATACTGTAAATCAAATCAAATTTTATTTGTCACATACACATGGTTAGCAGATGTTAATGCGAGTGTAGCGAAATGCTTGTGCTTCTAGTTCCGACAATGCAGTAATAACAAGTAATCTAACTAACAATTCCAAAACTACTGTCTTGTACACAGTGTAAGGGGATAAAGAATATGTACATAAGGATATATGAATGAGTGATGGTACAGAGCAGCATAGGCAAGATACAGTAGATGGTATCGGGTACAGTATGTACAAATGAGATGAGTATGTAAACAAAGTGGCATAGTATAGTATAAAGTGGCTAGTGATACATGTATTACATAAGGATACCGTCGATGATATAGAGTACAGTATATACGTATGCATATGAGATGAATAATGTAGGGTAAGTAACATTTATATAAGGTAGCATTGTTTAAAGTGGCTAGTGATATATTTACATCATTTCCCATCAATTCCCATTATTAAAGTGGCTGGAGTTGAGTCAGTGTCAGTGTGTTGGCAGCAGCCACTCAGTGTTAGTGGTGGCTGTTTAACAGTCTGATGGCCTTGAGATAGAAGCTGTTTTTCAGTCTCTCGGTCCCAGCTTTGATGCACCTGTACTGACCTCGCCTTCTGGATGATAGCGGGGTGAACAGGCAGTGGCTCGGGTGGTTGATGTCCTTGATGATCTTTATGGCCTTCCTGTGACATCGGGTGGTGTAGGTGTCCTGGAGGGCGGGTAGTTTGCCCCCGGCGATGCGTTGTGCAGACCTCACTACCCTCTGGAGAGCCTTACGGTTGAGGGCGGTGCAGTTGCCATACCAGGCGGTGATACAGCCCGCCAGGATGCTCTCGATTGTGCATCTGTAGAAGTTTGTGAGTGCTTTTGGTGACAAGCCGAATTTCTTCAGCCTCCTGAGGTTGAAGAGGCGCTGCTGCGCCTTCTTCACGATGCTGTCTGTGTGAGTGGACCAATTCAGTTTGTCTGTGATGTGTATGCCGAGGAACTTAAAACTTGCTACCCTCTCCACTACTGTTCCATCGATGTGGATAGGGGGGTGTTCCCTCTGCTGTTTCCTGAAGTCCACAATCATCTCCTTAGTTTTGTTGACGTTGAGTGTGAGGTTGTTTTCCTGACACCACACTCCGAGGGCCCTCACCTCCTCCCTGTAGGCCGTCTCATCGTTGTTGGTAATCAAGCCTACCACTGTTGTGTCGTCCGCAAACTTGATGATTGAGTTGGAGGCGTGCGTGGCCACGCAGTCGTGGGTGAACAGGGAGTACAGGAGAGGGCTCAGAACGCAACCTTGTGGGGCCCCAGTGTTGAGGATCAGCGGGGAGGAGATGTTGTTGCCTACCCTCACCACCTGGGGGCGGCCCGTCAGGAAGTCCAGTACCCAGTTGCACAGGGCGGGGTCGAGACCCAGGGTCTCGAGCTTGATGACGAGCTTGGAGGGTACTATGGTGTTGAATGCCGAGCTGTAGTCGATGAACAGCATTCTCACATAGGTATTCCTCTTGTCCAGATGGGTTAGGGCAGTGTGCAGTGTGGTTGAGATTGCATCGTCTGTGGACCTATTTGGGCGGTAAGCAAATTGGAGTGGGTCTAGGGTGTCAGGTAGGGTGGAGGTGATATGGTCCTTGACTAGTCTCTCAAAGCACTTCATGATGACGGATGTGAGTGCTACGGGGCGGTGGTCATTTAGCTCAGTTACCTTAGCTTTCTTGGGAACAGGAACAATGGTGGCCCTCTTGAAGCATGTGGGAACAGCAGACTGGTATAGGGATTGATTGAATATGTCCGTAAACACACCGGCCAGCTGGTCTGCGCATGCTCTGAGGGCGCGGCTGGGGATGCCATCTGGGCCTGCAGCCTTGCGAGGGTTAACACGTTTAAATGTCTTACTCACCTCGGCTGCAGTGAAGGAGAGACCGCATGTTTTCGTTGCAGGCCGTGTCAGTGGCACTGTATTGTCCTCAAAGCGGGCAAAAAAGTTATTTAGTCTGCCTGGGAGCAAGACATCCTGGTCCGTGACTGGGCTGGGTTTCTTCCTGTAGTCCGTGATTGACTGTAGACCCTGCCACATGCCTCTTGTGTCTGAGCCGTTGAATTGAGATTCTACTTTGTCTCTGTACTGGCGCTTAGCTTGTTTGATAGCCTTGCGGAGGGAATAGCTGCACTGTTTGTATTCGGTCATGTTACCAGACACCTTGCCCTGATTAAAAGCAGTGGTTCGCGCTTTCAGTTCCACACGAATGCTGCCATCAATCCACGGTTTCTGGTTAGGGAATGTTTTAATCGTTGCTATGGGAACGACATCTTCAACGCACGTTCTAATGAACTCGCACACCGAATCAGCGTATTCGTCAATGTTGTTATCTGACGCAATACGAAACATCTCCCAGTCCACGTGATGGAAGCAGTCTTGGAGTGTGGAGTCAGCTTGGTCGGACCAGCGTTGGACAGACCTCAGCGTGGGAGCCTCTTGTTTTAGTTTCTGTCTGTAGGCAGGGATCAACAAAATGGAGTCGTGGTCAGCTTTTCCGAAAGGGGGGCGGGGCAGGGCCTTATATGCGTCGCGGAAGTTAGAGTAACAATGGTCCAAGGTCTTTCCTCCCCTGGTTAACCGACTAACCATTGGCTGAAATGTTGGATGTCTACCCTTTCTAAGGACTTAAGCTTGGCTATTGTGTAGGGACCCCATGAGTGACAGAACACTGAGTCAATCACGGCATTAATGCTCCTATTTTCTGCTGTCTAGCCCCACCACCACAGAAAGCACTTAGCTAGGCTGAAACACCTGCATTTTGGAGTTGCCTTACTCAAAAAAACGAGACCATGGCTGCATTCCAAACACTTAAAAGACATACCCTATCCCCCAGCCCTCAAATTACGTGGGCAGTTCTGATGAGGTATCATGACGTCTGACGAGTATACACTTGCAGGGCAAAGGGCGAGGGAGGAAGGAATGATTTTTAAATGGACCGCCTCTGCCCGGAAATTCTTCAGCTGTTCATCCCGCAATGATTGTGTTTTCAGCCACCGGTAGCTTGTGGGTGCTTTATATGATTGCATGTCTACTTATATTAACTACATAATTATTAATATACACCTACTGTATGATAGCTTGCAAATTAATTTGCTAACTAACATTAGCCTGCTTAGCTACTTCTGAAGGAGGAAAATGTTTTATTTCTACAATTTCCAAAAGCTAACCAAACAAAAACTTGTGTTTGTGCATTAGTAGCACAATTTCTAACTTAATTACATTAGTTTTTACTTACACTTGTATGTTGACTCCATATTGACGTTGAGGTTAAGTTCAGGCTTAAGTTTAGGTTCAGTTTACAAGTTGAATTATGGGGCTTTTCAGGCTCCGAAGTGAACATAATTGTACACTCGCAAACTCCATTAAAAAACGAGGGCTGAGGGGCTAGCGTTGCAAACTCCATTAAAAAACGAGGGCTGAGGGGCTAGCGTTGCAAACTCCATTAAAAAACGAGGGCTGAGGGGCTAGCGTTGCAATCTCCATTAAAAAACGAGGGCTGAGGGGCTAGCGTTGCAAACTCCATTAAAAAACGAGGGCTGAGGGGCTAGCGTAGCAAACGTCCCTTGCTTGGCTAATCATTTGGACCAAAGACAAACAAAGCAGCGGGGATTCCCCCAAGAGCCGAGGGCTGTCTACTTTGAGTTTGAACCACAGCCCATGTTTGTATGCAGCTTTATTAACTCAATATATATATTTTTACATTGTTTCAAACTGACATGTGACACGTATTAATGCCAAAATAACATGCAAAACAGGCAAGCCCCCCCAAAAAAAATATTTATACATTTGTTGCTAAGAATGTTGGTCTCAGAGCCCCACCTGCCCTGAATGACGGGTCGCCACTGCTTAACACACACTTCTTCTGCTCCGCAGACATAAACAAAAAGAAGACCACTTCTTGTGACTCACCGACTCCACACTTTCTTCCAACACATTCCAGATTTTCCTGGAGACATTGAACGGATTTTCCAAGTAGCATTCATCCAAAACCCTGACTAGGACCAAAAACGAGTCTAGTGGTTCCCTATTTTCCAACATAGCTTTACTTTTATTGTTTACCTTTTTCTTCGCCACTGTAACCCACTCATTCTCACTTTCTGTACTATTAGCTTCACTCGACTCACTAGTAGTGTCAAACAAAACCCCAGTTTCCTCCATCTTCTGACAGTAATTCTCCCATTTCATTGAACAACAAAAGGTTGCTAACCCTCTTTTAGGATTTGACAAATTAGGTAAATATTACCATACCAATAAAGTTTGATTGGTTGATTACGGGCCCAGTGATGTAAGCATGGTGTGTAAAATTCTCCATCCGACCAAATTTGGGGCACCCAGCTCAATGCCGGGAGGCGGCCTAGTTCAAAACGGAGGCAATCAACGTTTACCGGGTTCACCCGGGGCGCAGGCCAGGGGCATTAATAGAATTCCCGTAAAGCAAAATCGTCCCACGGCTGAATGTAATTGGGGACGTCTGCCATAGGATATATAATCATTAATACCTGAACAAGCTCCTTTCAGAGACGCAGGAGAAACAAGCCAGCTCAGGGTGAGATAAGCAAACAATACAAACAACTTGAAACAATCAAAGTGTACACGTGTAATTGGTCCAATAAAGAAACAACAAAGGACATAGCAAATGGCGTAAATTATGTTAATCTATGGTAACTGGCGATTGTACTATTGAAATGAAAAACCAATATAACGCTGTCTTGCGATTCAATCACATATGGTGTAGTCATCTATGTGAATATGGGAAGACCTGCGCATGAAAACTTTGTTAAATTCAGTGCTTAATTGGTAACTTGGTAGGTGCCGGAACAAAAAGTGATCGCTAGAAGAGGGGGTGACCTGGGAAACTCTGCGGTACCGGAACGCATGAAGGAATATCACTTTTGTAATAAGTCATTGTATGCATATCAACGCATTGCAGCCTGGTCTCAGACTATACGTAGTAAAAGTACACCCAGAACTCTCAGTTTAGCATGATTCAGTATGGTTACTTAAGACAAAAACGTAAGCATGGTGGTTGGTCAGGGTGGGTGTATAAGGCAAATTTCTAGCAACCCAAATGTGACGAGTTTGAAACAACATTGACACTTTAGCTAATAACATTTTTCAACTACTGGCTACTTTTTAGCTACTTTGCAACTACTTAGCATGTTAGCTAACACATCCCTTAACCCTTTTAGCTAACCTTAACCCCTTAGCTCCTAAACGTAACCCCTAGGCTAAGCTAACGTTATCAAGCTATATGACGTTAGCTGCCTACCTCCTACCTAGAATTGTAACATTTTATTACTTTTGCAAATTTGTAACATAATATGAATTTTAATTTGTAATGTTTCATACAAAATGGTTGGATGTTCTCAAATTAATACATACCGTATGAAATGTGACTTATCATACTAAATGGAGTGTTATGGATTTAATTATATAATAATACAAAATGTTCTGAGAACAGATTGTGTGTTTATAGTGGCATAGAGTAGAACTACACACACGGGGAAACTTCTTTTGTAGCCTAGGGTCTGGGAAAAATGTGGCCTTTTATATAAATACATTGAATGCAATTCTGCATAATTTGACATGACTGACTTTGGCAGAATCTTTAATAGTGCATAAATGATCGCAATGACAGGCTACTTTGACACTGACAAACTGACTGAGCTCAATAAAAACCACCTTGTTTTGAATCCATCAATAGCCTTGGCCTAGGTGTGTGGAGACACATGTATCGTAGGCTACAATATGAGGACGAAGTTAGTCTAGAGATGGTGTTTTGGCACAACATGTCGGACATCCCCGGCGAGAGTACTGCGCATCATTCGGCAAGTCAGTGACACTGGAAATAGTTACCAGTATCACTGACTCACCCAATGATGAGTAGTACTCTCACTGGAGATGTCTAACATGTTCCTGCCAAAAGACCATCTCTCTCGTTTTTACATTTTACATTGTAAAAAATGAAATTCTGGGAGAGGTACTGAATCTGGCTAAAAAGGTTCCCAACGATAGTCTAAAACAGGAAGGTGCCAGCCGGCTAAAATTAAGCACTGGTTAATTAGATTGTCTCCCGTGGAGAATTAACCAAACTGTTTACTGAAACTGTATTACGTGACATGTTCACAGGTAGATTGACACCCAGAGAAAATAAAACCCAACGATAACTAAAATGGGCTTCATGCTGTGGTGATTGCGTAACGGAAGGACGGCACCATCACACAGTACATGTGGTTTGAGCTGGCGTGAGATTTTAGTTCTGTGTTGCCGAGTTGACTGCTAATCTGCTGTGCTTTGTGTTCCTGGTTGATGCGTTGCAAACAAGGATCTGTTCTTGGCAAGTATCAATAAATGTTAGGTGTATTTGTCCAGGTGACCATCTGTAACATCTTACGTGTTACTACTACAACTGAACCAGCTACTACCACACCTGTACCCAGCATCATGCTCCTTGTCAGACTGACTGCGTTCACCTGTGAGTATACTGACTGACTTGTAACAAAATATGTATTTGAGGGCGTTTAAAATATACATTCCAGTATTTTCCAGATGTTTCTATATCAGTTTGTATTGAAAGTAATTGAAGTCCAATATCAACAGTATGACCCAGGTCTAATATACAGCATCCTGTATTATCTGAGGACTAGGTGATGTCCCATGTCTGTCTATACGCAGTACCATACTATATACTGTACATTATTTATATACTTACTGTATATGCTGTACACTACTCTTCTGTAAAGAATTGCGATGAGACTGACCAAGGTTAGAAAAGCTGAACTAGCTGTGTGATGTGTTTCAGTGCTGGCTGCAGTTTGCTGTACACTACCAGCTGCAGGTACACAGTTCTTAGTTAAACCCGAGCAGTTTGTGTGTGGGTGGTTGTGTGTGTGTGGGTGGTTGTCTGTTTGTGTGTGTGGGTGGTTGTGTGTCTGGGTGGTTGTGTGTGTGCGCGCATCTACATCTATAACGTTATCGTAATTATGTTTCTCACTCAGCGACGAGAGTGGTCACCTGTGACAATGGAGAAAACGTCCAGTTCCTGATCTGTGGTAAGAACACACACATTCTATCCTGATGGTCTCTCCATAGTGCTGTCTGTTTCTTTACATGTTGAGTTTTCTTGCACTGCTAGATTCTGGAGTGATCTTCATTGAGAGAGCTCTGTATGGAAGGACTGACGGAACCACCTGCAGAGAAGGACGACCTGCCAACCAGCTGACCAACACACAGTGTTCACAGACGGGCACCCTGGAGGTCCTCTCACAGAGGTACTCAGTCAGTGTTTATTTGATAAAGACAGGCTGGGATTCAGAGGCACGTTGTTGAAAAGCACATTGCAGTATCAATGTGCCTTTTTAAAGCCAATTTTCCTGATGTTCACAGTAAACACTGCAAATGTGTGCTTTAAATGTCAAGCGCTGCATGCTTGTTGACACCGCGTTTGATTAAATCCCAGCCATAACTCATCTTACCTCCTGATATCCCCCAGGTGCAATGGGAAACAGGTGTGTGAAGTGAACACTGAAGTCTTCCGTACTTCTGACCCCTGTGTTGGAATCTACAAATACCTGGAAACCACCTACACCTGCAGCCCAGCAAGTCAGTCTGTTTCTATGTATATTAATACAAAATACTACACCAGGCTAATGTCTGCTATGAAAATGTATGTATTTTATTTATGTCTGCCCAGCAGTGGGCAGTGTGGTGTGTAATTCCTGTTTGTTTGTCTTGGCAGCACGCAGCATCACGTGTGAAGGCTCTGATGTTCAACTAGAATGTGGTAAGGCTCTGATGTTCAACTAGAATGTGGTAAGGCTCTGATGTTCAACTAGAATGTGGTAAGGCTCTGATGTTCAACTAGAATGTGGTAAGGCTCTGATGTTCTATTAGAATGTGGTAAGGCTCTGATGCTCTATTAGAATGTGGTAAGGCTCTAATGCTCTATTAGAATGTGGTAAGGCTCTGATGTTCAACTAGAATGTGGTAAGGCTCTGATGTTCAACTAGAATGTGGTAAGGCTCTGATGTTCTATTACAATGTGGTAAGGCTCTGATGCTCTATTAGAATGTGGTAAGGCTCTGATGCTCTATTAGAATGTGGTAAGGCTCTGATGCTCTATTAGAATGTGGTAAGGCTCTGATGTTCAACTAGAATGTGGTAAGGCTCTGATGCTCTACTAGAATGTGGTAAGGCTCTAATGTTCTAGAATGTGGTAAGCGTGTCAACACTCCTCATACAATATATTCTCCTCTCATATAATGATTATATATACACTGCTCAAAAAAAAAGGGATCACTTAAACATCACAATGTAACTCCAAGTCAATCACACTTCTGTGAAATCAAACTGTCCACTTAGGAAGCAACACTGATTGACAAATGTCACATGCTGTTGGAATAGACAACAGGTGGAAATTATTGCCAATTAGCGAGACACCCCCCAATAAAGGAGTGGTTCTGCAGGTGGTGACCACAGACCACTTCTCAGTTCCTATGCTTCCTGGCTGATGTTTTGATCACTTTTGAATGCTGGCGGTGCTTTCACTCTAGTGGTAGCATGAGACTGAGTCTACAACCCACACAAGTGGCTCAGGTAGTGCAGCTCATCCAGGATGGGACATCAATGCGAGCTGTGGCAAGAAGGTTTGCTGTGTCTGTCAGCGTAGTGTCCAGAGCATGGAGGCTCTACCAGGAGACAGGCCAGTACATCAGGAGACATGGAGGAGGCAGTAGGAGGGCAACAACCCAGCAGCAGGACCGCTACCTCCGCCTTTGTGCATGGAGGAGCAGGAGGAGCACTGCCAGAACCCTGCAAAATGACCTCCAGCAGGCCACAAATGTGCATGTGTCTGCTCAAATGGTCAGAAACAGACTCCATGAGGGTGGTATGAGGGCCCGACGTCCACAGGTGGGGTCTGTGCTTACAGCCCAACACCGTGCAGGACGTTTGGCATTTGCCAGAGAACACCAAGATTGGCAAATTCGCCACTGGCGCCCTGTGCTCTTCACAGATGACAGCAGGTTCACACTGAGCACGTGACAGAATCTGGAGACGCCGTGGAGAACGTTCTGCTGCCTGCAACATCCTCCAGCATGACCGGTTTGGCGGTGGGTCAGTCATGGTGTGGGGTGGCATTTCTTTGGGGGGCTGCACAGAGGTAGCCTGACTGCCATTAGGTACCGAGATGAGATCCTCAGACCCCTTGTGAGACCATATGCTGGTGTGGTTGGGTTCCTCCTAATGCAAGACAATGCTAGACCTCATGTGGCTGGGATGTGTCAGCAGTGCCTGCAAGAGGAAGGCATTGATGCACCACAGACTGTCCAGGAGTTGGCGGATGCTTTAGTCCAGGTCTGGGAGGAGATCCCTCAGGAGACCATCCGCCACCTCATCAGGAGCATGCCCAGGCGTTGTAGGGAGGTCAAACAGGCACGTGGAGGCCACACACACTACTGAGCCTCATTTTGACTTGTTTTAAGGACATTACATCAAAGTTGGATCAGCCTGTAGTGTGGTTTTCCACTTTTGAGTGTGATTCCAAATCCAGACCTCCATGGGTTGATAAATGTGATTTCCATTCATGATTTGTGATTTTGTTGTTAGCACATTCAACTATGTAAAGAAAAAGGTATTTAATAAGAATATTTCATTCATTCAGATCTAGGATGTGTTATTTTAGTGTTCCCTTTATTTTTTTGAGCAGTGTATATTATATAATAGCATAGTAGAGCAGTATTATATATAGTTTATATTACCATCACTAGAACACACCAGACATCCAGTCTTACCTCTCCTCCTTATCTCCTTCAGATGAAGGAACGATCCAGATCTACAGTGCCAACTATGGCCGCCGTGACCAGCTAGTGTGTTCTTTTAAACGGCCCGCTAACCAACTAGCCAACACCAACTGCCTCAGCCAATCCATAACCACCAGTAAGGTGGCAGTGAGGTATTGTACCTGCAGTATGTACTATTACAAATGCATGACTGTAGTGTTAACCTGTACTGTAGAAACATGACTGTAGTGTTAACCTGGACTGTAGAAACATGACTGTAGTGTTAACCTGTTCCTGTCGTTGACACAGGTGTAATGGTAAGATCCAGTGTGACGTCCCGGCGTCCAACTCTCTGTATGGAGATCCATGTGTTGGAACCTACAAGTACCTGGAAGTGGCGTACACCTGTGGCTAAATGTTAGGGACGCATGCATACGGTAATACACACACACACACACACATGACTGGGAAGTAGAACACTGGGGCTGACCGTTTTTGTCTTGCAGGAGATCTTCTCTGAGGAACAAAGACCAGAGGGACTACTTGGATATCTTCCTCTTCATTGGATGGATTTGTATTTCTTTCCCGTCTTCTCTCCTCTGAAGTCTCAATTGAGTGTAAAATCTATGTAAATTCAAAATTGGTAAATCCCATTGATTGTGTATTTCATGAGGCATAACTTGTGTAATAAAATCATGAGGCCCCTCTTGTGCTGCAGCAATGCACGGTCAGGAGGAAGCATGGAGAAATTAAACATTAACCCCAAAAATAAACTATTCTTCAAATAACACTGACATAATACTTTGCATTTTGTGTACTAAAGTATTTCTTCAAAACAATGTTGATTTTCTGAACTGAGGTGGTTGGTCTGATTTTCACTAAGAACTGTGGTGGTTGGTCTGAATTAATCTAAGCAGCATAAAGACAAGACTTGGTCTTTTGTTCAATATTATGAAACATGTCCTTACACAATAAATACTTTATTTGAATCCACAAATGATATTACACCAAGAAGGATTAAAACATTTGAAGGTCTTGGATACATGTTTGGGGCAAACAACACGAGTACCAGTCTTCATATTTTAATAACCTAAAACGCAATACACTGCAGTTGCTTAGTTTTGGCTTAAATCAACTCGAAAGTAAGGCAAGACTTAAATGGCTGTCTAGTAATGGTCAACAAGCAACTTGACAGAGCTTGATGAATTTAATGTGCAAGTTTTGTACAGTCCAGGTGTGCTTTTAGACCCAGAAAGGTTCATAGCTGTAATCACTGACAAAGGTGATTCTAACATGTGACTCGGGGGTTTGAATACTTATCTAAATGAGATTTCTATATTGCATTTTCAATACATTGGCAAAAAAATTATTAAATGTGTAGCTGGGTGAGAATTATTTCGTCATCCATTTTGAATTCAGGCTGTAACACAAAGTGGAGTAAGTCGAGGTGTATGAATGCTTTCTGAAGGCACTCTACACACAGACCTGAGTTATTGTAGTATCTGACACTACCTCACTGTCCAACCCAGCAGCATGAACAGAAGAGAAAGAAAATGTTCAACTCTTTCCAGTTGTCCATTAAGAATTTACCAGGACCTGGCGTCCAAAGAAGATGCTAGTCTACACATACAAAAAAAGCAGTGGGGTGCTCATATTTACAGTAGTCAAAAATCAATGCTAAACTGGGTGGTTCGAGCCCTGAAAGCTGATTGGCTGACAGCCATGGTATATCAGACCGTATGACAACATTTATTTTTACTGCTATAACTATGTTGGTAATTAGTTTATAATAGCAGTAAGGCACCTCGGGAGTTTGTGATTTATGGCCAATATACCACGGCTAAGGGCTGTGTTCAGGCACTGTCGCACATAAGAACAGCCCTTAGCCGTGGTATATTGGCCATATACTACACCTCAGGCCTTATTACTCAAATCTACAGTACCATTCAAAAGGTTGGACTCAAGGGTATTTATTTGTACTATTTTTCAACATTGTAGAATAACAGTGAAGATATCAAAACTATGAAATAACACACATTGAATCATGTAACCAAAAAAGTTTTACATTAAATATATTTTAGATTCTTCAAAAGTAGCCTTCCTTTGCCTTGACAGGTTTGCACACTTGGGATTCTCTCAACCGGCTTCATCTGGAATGCTTTTCCAACAGTCTTCCCTCCACAAAACCTGGGGTATACCAACAAAGCCAAAACACAGGGATATTGGAGGGTAAATTATTATTCATTGTAAACAGGCAAACATTTCATGCATCTCCTTCAACTCACAAAAGGAAACGGTATACCAAGAACATTAGAGATGGTGATAAATCAACATTTTGTAACAGAGGACAATTACTGTGAAAGTGGGTGTTCATCTGAATCAGTGAAAGCTCTTCCCCTAAATCTCTTCTGATATCACTTGATTTATGTGAGGAGAATATTAACTTAACTAACTTGACTAGTTAAATAAAGGTTCAAAAATAAAAAATGAGAGAGAGGGATTAGACGGAGATGTAATGAACGAGCCCCGTAAGTATCGGAGCCAACTGTTTCCATTGTTTCGGTCAGCTCCATTCATTGGGAGTTCAATTTGGCTTCCAATGCCGATATACTTCCTGGATAATCTTCAATTTGATGACTTCACTGTCTAATCCTTCTTAATCTCATTCTAGCTGTGTAACCAGAAAGTTTGGGGACAACCCAAAGGCAAAAATACAATCTGTTTTCCATTTGAATCATTGATGGATTTATGTAACTTAAATCAGGCAAAATGTGACTGATCCATGTTCAAATTGTATTGTAAAAAAACATTAAGAAATTAAGTCTTAATAGATTTCCCATCCACTGTGTCATTGTCTTGTGTCTGATCAGGGTCTTCCAGTAAATGTCCTTAATGGAGGTGATTTTGACAGCAAATTGAAATCATTGATAAGGAAAAGGGGATCATAAATTGCAACCGATGAAAGCTACATTGCTCAGGAGAAGAGAATATTAACGTAATCATTTGCTCATTCTCCATTAGTCGCAATGTGACTGGTAATACAAAAAGTTAATAACATTTCAATGTAGCTTCCACACACACATACATTACTCCAACTAAAACTCACCCAGGTAAGTATATCATCTAAGTTTAGAGTTGATCATGAGGTTGATGCCAGAGGATTTATTTTGGGGAGTTCAAGAGTAAGAATACTTACTAAGTCACAAAATCTGAACCCAAATTCAATATCGCATCCAAAACTATTTACAGTAATATGTTAATCAAATATTCATTGATATTGATAACGCTGAAACATTTATCAATAAAATATATTTCTAAAGCACTTTTTACGTCAGCTGATGTCACAAAGTGCTATGCCACAAGCAGAACAGTTGAAACTGGAGCAGCAGCACGACCAGGTGGACAGCCAGGAGTCATCAGGCCAGGTAGTCCTGAGGCATGCTTCTAGGGCTCAGGTCCTCTTGAGAGAGGAGTGAAAGAGAGACTAAGAAATGAATGACTGAAAGTAGCCTATACCATTTTATACAGGGGTTTTCAAACTTTGTGCCCAAGGACCCCCACTCAGGCAAACCGGCAACCCAGGGATCCCCATCATACTGTATATTTTGACCTCCCCACAGTTCATTGGAACAGGAAGTATACACTTGAACAGCCATATAGCTAGAAGGGTAAAGTAGAAAATGTTGCTTTTGTGAAGCACATTTTCTGCAATTCTACACATTTTCTCATTGAGCAGAGAAAATGTTGCAGTTTTAAAGATAATATCCTGCAATTCTATGCATTCTGCCATGGCTAATGCTGTGTTCCTCTGCTCAAGCATAACACAATCAAGAAGCATGTGCCCTGAATGCCTGTTTTTTGTATTTCTGATTCGCCCTGACCGTGGAGCTTTCATTGGATTGTTCCTTCTCAAAGATGGTATTATTCAAAATATATTAAGTTCAATATTGTTTCTGAATTATTTCTATCTGGTTTTGGTCGTTTAAGTTGACAAACTGTTTTTCCATCCGGAAAATGACCATTTAAAAATGTCCCAACTACGAATTTGACAGAATAACCACAACAACAAAAAAAGGCTCCCCTTGTAATTAGCCCCAATGACAAATTTCTTCCAAACTAAAAGGATAGTTTGAGATTTTGGCAATGAGGCTATTTATTTACTTCCCCAGAGTTGGATGAACAGGAACAGCTAGCATGCTAATTGTTCCTGTAGACTTCCAGTTATAACACTAGTTGACTCGTAAAATTACCTCGAAATCAAATAGGTCAAATTAAATTTGTCACATACACATTTAGCAGATGTTATTGCAGATGTAGCGAAATGCTTGTGTTTCTAGCTCCAACAGTGCAGTCAAATCTAACAAGTAATATCTAACAATACCCACAATCTAAAGTAAGGAATGGAATGGAAGGAATGGAATTAAGAATATAGAAATATTTGGACGAGCAATGTCAGAGCGGCATAGACTAAGATACAGTAGAATAGGATAGAATACAGTATACACGCACACACACAAGATGAGTAATGCAAAACGTCAAACAATATTAAAGTGGCTAATATTCCAATTATTAAAGTGGCCAGTGATTTCAAGTATATGTATATAGGGCAGCAGCCTCTAATGTGCTAGTGATGGCTATTTAACAGTCTGATGGCCTTGAGACGGGTGGTTGTTGTCCTTGATGATTGTTTTGGTCTTCCTGTGACATCGGGTGCTGTAGGTGGCCTGGAGGGCAGGTAGTTTGACCCCGGTGATGCGTTGGGCAGACCTCACCACCCTGACTCCAATGACTCCAATTTTGTTAGACTTCTTCTTCGCTTGTGCTGTACAGTTTATGATCATTGCAATAAATAATACTAAGTTCACCTTTTTAACATGTAGCATTTTACTATCCCTTGGTTGATGAGAAGCCTTCACTGGTCTTGGTGGCTCTACTACCATTGCTTATTCCCCGCCACTCGTTCCTTCCAATTTTCTCAACACCTCCAGATAGGAGACTGGACACCCCTTACCCTTGCCACCTCATTCTCCAAGAATTCAGGCACATGTTCCCCTCCACATTTGCAGCCTTTCCCTTCATCTAGTATACGATATTCTTCCCTTCTGCACACACTTGACAGATCTTTTACATTCATGACACTGAAGAGGCTTGTGCACAAAAGCTCTTACAGGGTATCTCATGAATCCTAACTTTATATGAGAAGGGAGAGACTCTTCTTCAAAGAACAGTAGCAGGGATGAAGTTAACTTCTTTTCTCCGTCCACCATAGAGGTCAATCGGCGTGCACCAACAACTCCATTGATGTCTTCCGTTATATCTTCTGCCTTTATTTCTTGCTCCACCCAATAAATAACCCCCTTGATAGGCTCCCTGCTACGAAAATCCATGCAGGAAACATTCCGATTATATCTTTTTGAGTCTTAACACCAGTGGAGATTTTAGCATGTAAATCTTAGTGAAGCAAAAATGATTATTTCTTAAAGTGGGTGCATTCCAGTAAAGCAACTACACAACAACACTAAACAATACATGAACTGCCCTATAACGGTGACAAACGGTGCCCACAAACTGTTAGAGCCTACATAAAGCTGTCCCAACAGCAGTCCCAACACCTTACCACTGTTACACCTGGCTTTCAGCAGAGCCTTGTAGGGCAGTGAAACAGTTAATTCAGCCTAATTTAGTGCCTTTAAAAAAAACAAGCGCCATCACTACTATCAGTAGCACTGTCAGAGCTGTTCAAAACAATTTAGTAAAGAAGCACACACCGGCCAGGAACAATGTGTTTACAATACCACGTTGGTGAAAATAGACCAAATTATTAGGGTGAGGCACATGGGCTACTAACAGCTTACTACACAACATACACTTAGTATTACTTTCTTAGCTACAAGATAGATATCTCTCTGGCATCCTACAGTACATAATTTATGAAGCAGCATAAGACATTTTTGGACTCACTTGTTGTGATATGCTTGAACAGGAAAGTGGCGCGGCAGTCCTTGTGGACAAATTTTGTCATCAAAGAGAAAGATGACAGATTTACAATTCTGAGTTGAATGACCGTTCAAAATATATTTTCCCAGTTTGAGCTGTTTATTCCCGACTTCCCAGCTGCAATGCTTGCAGTTAGGCACTGTCACCAATTCCTTACAAACCACTCATTGTTGAATTTGCTATCTCCAAATTGTTGTGTAATGTTTATGTCCAATGAGCACCGATATGTTGTATCTATATTTCTCTTCATTATTTCACAATTAAGATTGTGAAAGTAAGATGTTGACATGATCAGTCCAATCAAAGATACTGTACCGACTAACCATTGGCTGAAATGTTGGATGTCTACCCTTTCTAAGGACTTAAGCTTGGCTATTGTGTAGGGACCCCATGAGTGACAGAACACTGAGTCAATCACGGCATTAATGCTCCTATTTTCTGCTGTCTAGCCCCACCACCACAGAAAGCACTTAGCTAGGCTGAAACACCTGCATTTTGGAGTTGCCTTACTCAAAAAAACGAGACCATGGCTGCATTCCAAACACTTAAAAGACATACCCTATCCCCCAGCCCTCAAATTACGTGGGCAGTTCTGATGAGGTATCATGACGTCTGACGAGTATACACTTGCAGGGCAAAGGGCGAGGGAGGAAGGAATGATTTTTAAATGGACCGCCTCTGCCCGGAAATTCTTCAGCTGTTCATCCCGCAATGATTGTGTTTTCAGCCACCGGTAGCTTGTGGGTGCTTTATATGATTGCATGTCTACTTATATTAACTACATAATTATTAATATACACCTACTGTATGATAGCTTGCAAATTAATTTGCTAACTAACATTAGCCTGCTTAGCTACTTCTGAAGGAGGAAAATGTTTTATTTCTACAATTTCCAAAAGCTAACCAAACAAAAACTTGTGTTTGTGCATTAGTAGCACAATTTCTAACTTAATTACATTAGTTTTTACTTACACTTGTATGTTGACTCCATATTGACGTTGAGGTTAAGTTCAGGCTTAAGTTTAGGTTAAGTTTACAAATTGAATTATGGGGCATTTCAGGCTCCGAAGTGAACATAATTGTACACTTACAAACTCCATTAAAAAACGAGGGCTGAGGGGCTAGCGTTGCAAACTCCATTAAAAAACGAGGGCTGAGGGGCTAGCGTTGCAAACTCCATTAAAAAACGAGGGCTGAGGGGCTAGCGTTGCAAACTCCATTAAAAAACGAGGGCTGAGGGGCTAGCGTTGCAAACTCCATTAAAAAACGAGGGCTGAGGGGCTAGCGTTGCAAACTCCATTAAAAAACGAGGGCTGAGGGGCTAGCGTTGCAAACTCCATTAAAAAACGAGGGCTGAGGGGCTAGCGTAGCAAACTTCCCTTGCTTGGCTAATCATTTGGACCAAAGACAAACAAAGCAGCGGGGATTCCCCCAAGAGCCGGGGCTGTCTACTTTGAGTTTGAACCACAGCCCATGTTTGTATGCAGCTTTATTAACTCAATATATATATTTTTACATTGTTTCAAACTGACATGTGACACGTATTAATGCCAAAATAACATGCAAAACAGGCAAGCCCCCCCCAAAAAATATTTATACATTTGTTGCTAAAAATGTTGGTCTCAGAGCCCCACCTGCCCTGAATGACGGGTCGCCACTGCTTAACACACACTTCTTCTGCTCCGCAGACATAAACAAAAAGAAGACCACTTCTTGTGACTCTCACCGACTCCACACTTTCTTCCAACACATTCCAGATTTTCCTGGAGACATTGAACGGATTTCCCAAGTAGCATTCATCCAAAACCCTGACTAGGACCAAAAACGAGTCTATTGGTTCCCTATTTTCCAACATAGCTTTACTTTTCTTGTTTACCTTTTTCTTCGCCACTGTAACCCACTCACTCTCACTTTCTGTACTATTAGCTTCACTCAACTCACTAGTAGTGTCAAACAAAACCCCAGTTTCCTCCATCTTCTGACAGTAATTCTCCCATTTCATTGAACAACAAAAGGTTGCTAACCCTCTTTTTGGATTTGACAAATTAGGTAAATATTACCATACCAATAAAGTTTGATTGGTTGATTACGGGCCCAGTGATGTAAGCGTGGTGTGTACAATTCTCCATCCGACCAAATTTGGGGCACCCAGCTCAATGCCGGGATGCGGCCTGGTTCAAAACGGAGGCAATCAACGCTTACGGTTCACCCGGGGCGCAGGCCAGGGGCATTAATAGAATTCCCGTAAAGCAAAATCGTCCCACGGCTGAATGTAATTGGGGACGTCTGCCATAGGATATATAATCATTAATACCTGTGCACGCTCCTTTCAGAGACGCAGGAGAAACAAGCCAGCTCAGGGTGAGATAAGCAAACTTTACAAACAACTTGCAACAATCAAAGTGTACACGTGTAATTGGTCCAATAAAGAAACAACAAAGGACATAGTAAATGGCGTAAATTATGTTAATCTACTGGCGATTGTACTATTGAAATGAAAACCAATATAATGCTATCTTGCGATTCAATCACATATGGTGTAGTCATCTATGTGAATATGGGAAGACCTGCGCATGAAAACTTTGTTAAATTCAGTGCTTAATTGGTAAATTGGTAGGTGCCGGAACAAAAAGTGAGCGCGAGAAGGGGGCGACCTGGGGAATTCTGAGGTACCGGAACGCATGAAGGAATATCACTTTTGTAATAAATCATTGTATGCAAATCATCGCATTGCAGCCTGGTCTCAGACTATACCTAGTAAAAGTACATCCGGAACACTCAGTTTAGCATGATTCAGTATGGTTACTTAAGACAAAAACGTAATCATGGTGGTAGGTCAGGGTGGGTGTATAAGGCAAATTTCTAGCAACCCAAAGGTGACGAGTTTGAAACAACATTGACACTTTAGCTAATAACAATTTTTCAACTACTGGCTACTTTTTAGCTACTTTGCAACTACTTAGCATGTTAGCTAACACATCCCTTAACCCTTTTAGCTAACCTTAACCCCTTAGCTCCTAAACGTAACCCCTAGGCTAGCAAACGTTATCAAGCTATATGACGTTAGCTGCCTACCCCCTATCTAGAATTGTAACATTTGATTACTTTTGCAAATTTGTAACATAATATGAATTTGAATTGTTAATGTTTCATACAAAATGGGTGATGGATGTTCTCAAATTAATACATACCGTATGAAATGTGACTTATCATACTAAATGGAGTGTTATGGATTTAATTATATAATAATACAAAATGTTCTGAGAACAGATTGTGTGTTTATAGTGGCATAGAGTAGAACTACACACACGGGGAAACTTCTTTTGTAGCCTAGGGTCTGGGAAAAATGTGGCCTTTTATATAAATACATTGAATGCAATTCTGCATAATTTTACATGACTGACTTTGGCAGAATCTTTAATAGTGCACAAATGATCACAATGACAGGCTACTTTGATACTGACAAACTGACTGAGCTCAATAAAAAACACCTTGTCTTGAATTCATCAATAGCCTTGGCCTAGGTGTGTGGAGACACACATATATATATATATATATATATATATATATATATTGTAGGCTACAATATGAGGACGAAGTTAGTCTAGAGATGGTGTTTTGGCACAACATGTCGGACATCCCCGGCGAGAGTACTGCGCATCATTCGGCAAGTCAGTGACACTGAAAATAGTTACCAGTATCACTGACTCACCCAATGATGAGCAGTACTCTCACCGGAGATGTCCGACATGTTCCTGCCAAAAGACCATCTCTCTCGTTTTTACATTGTACAACAATATTTGAAAGCTGATCAAGTCTATTTTGGTAGCCAACCTGTCTTTTCCTGTGATTGTATTTGAAATATTGGGAATGGCCTGTATGGAATAATTGCCAATGAGGCAACTCAAATTAACTTTGATATATTTTTATTATAATATTCACATTGGGAAAAGTGAAGATAAAAAATGAAATTCTGGGAGAGGTACTGAATCTGGCTAAAAAGGTTCCCAACGATAGTCTAAAACAGGAAGGTGCCAGCCGGCTAAAATTAAGCACTGGTTAATTAGATTGTCTCCCGTGGAGAATTAACCAAACTGTTTACTGAAACTGTATTACGTGACATGTTCACAGGTAGATTGACACCCAGAGAAAATAAAACCCAACGATAACTAAAATGGGCTTCATGCTGTGGTGATTGCGTAACGGAAGGACGGCACCATCACACAGTACATGTGGTTTGAGCTGGCGTGAGATTTTAGTTCTGTGTTGCCGAGTTGACTGCTAATCTGCTGTGCTTTGTGTTCCTGGTTGATGCGTTGCAAACAAGGATCTGTTCTTGGCAAGTATCAATAAATGTTAGGTGTATTTGTCCAGGTGACCATCTGTAACATCTTACGTGTTACTACTACAACTGAACCAGCTACTACCACACCTGTACCCAGCATCATGCTCCTTGTCAGACTGACTGCGTTCACCTGTGAGTATACTGACTGACTTGTAACAAAATATGTATTTGAGGGCGTTTAAAATATACATTCCAGTATTTTCCAGATGTTTCTATATCAGTTTGTATTGAAAGTAATTGAAGTCCAATATCAACAGTATGACCCAGGTCTAATATACAGCATCCTGTATTATCTGAGGACTAGGTGATGTCCCATGTCTGTCTATACGCAGTACCATACTATATACTGTACATTATTTATATACTTACTGTATATGCTGTACACTACTCTTCTGTAAAGAATTGCGATGAGACTGACCAAGGTTAGAAAAGCTGAACTAGCTGTGTGATGTGTTTCAGTGCTGGCTGCAGTTTGCTGTACACTACCAGCTGCAGGTACACAGTTCTTAGTTAAACCCGAGCAGTTTGTGTGTGGGTGGTTGTGTGTGTGTGGGTGGTTGTCTGTTTGTGTGTGTGGGTGGTTGTGTGTCTGGGTGGTTGTGTGTGTGCGCGCATCTACATCTATAACGTTATCGTAATTATGTTTCTCACTCAGCGACGAGAGTGGTCACCTGTGACAATGGAGAAAACGTCCAGTTCCTGATCTGTGGTAAGAACACACACATTCTATCCTGATGGTCTCTCCATAGTGCTGTCTGTTTCTTTACATGTTGAGTTTTCTTGCACTGCTAGATTCTGGAGTGATCTTCATTGAGAGAGCTCTGTATGGAAGGACTGACGGAACCACCTGCAGAGAAGGACGACCTGCCAACCAGCTGACCAACACACAGTGTTCACAGACGGGCACCCTGGAGGTCCTCTCACAGAGGTACTCAGTCAGTGTTTATTTGATAAAGACAGGCTGGGATTCAGAGGCACGTTGTTGAAAAGCACATTGCAGTATCAATGTGCCTTTTTAAAGCCAATTTTCCTGATGTTCACAGTAAACACTGCAAATGTGTGCTTTAAATGTCAAGCGCTGCATGCTTGTTGACACCGCGTTTGATTAAATCCCAGCCATAACTCATCTTACCTCCTGATATCCCCCAGGTGCAATGGGAAACAGGTGTGTGAAGTGAACACTGAAGTCTTCCGTACTTCTGACCCCTGTGTTGGAATCTACAAATACCTGGATACCACCTACACCTGCAGCCCAGCAAGTCAGTCTGTTTCTATGTATATTAATACAAAATACTACACCAGGCTAATGTCTGCTATGAAAATGTATGTATTTTATTTATGTCTGCCCAGCAGTGGCCAGTGTGGTGTGTAATTCCTGTTTGTTTGTCTTGGCAGCACGCAGCATCACGTGTGAAGGCTCTGATGCTCAACTAGAATGTGGTAAGGCTCTGATGTTCAACTAGAATGTGGTAAGGCTCTGATGTTCAACTAGAATGTGGTAAGGCTCTGATGCTCAACTAGAATGTGGTAAGGCTCTGATGTTCAACTAGAATGTGGTAAGGCTCTGATGTTCAACTAGAATGTGGTAAGGCTCTGATGTTCAACTAGAATGTGGTAAGGCTCTGATGTTCAACTAGAATGTGGTAAGGCTCTGATGTTCAACTAGAATGTGGTAAGGCTCTGATGTTCAACTAGAATGTGGTAAGGCTCTGATGTTCAACTAGAATGTGGTAAGGCTCTGATGTTCAACTAGAATGTGGTAAGGCTCTGATGCTCTATTAGAATGTGGTAAGGCTCTGATGTTCAACTAGAATGTGGTAAGGCTCTGATGCTCTACTAGAACGTGGTAAGGCTCTAATGTTCTAGAATGTGGTAAGCGTGTCAACACTCTCCTATACAATATATTCTCCTCTCATATGATGATTATATATACTTTGCTCAAAAAAATAAAGGGATCACTTAAACATCACAATGTAACTCCAAGTCAATCACACTTCTGTGAAATCAAACTGTCCACTTAGGAAGCAACACTGATTGACAAATGTCACATGCTGTTGGAATAGACAACAGGTGGAAATTATTGCCAATTAGCAAGACACCCCCAATAAAGGAGTGGTTCTGCAGGTGGTGACCAGACCACTTCTCAGTTCCTATGCTTCCTGGCTGATGTTTTGATCACTTGAATGCTGGTGGTGCTTTCACTCTAGTGGTAGCATGAGACTGAGTCTACAACCCACACAAGTGGCCCAGGTAGTGCAGCTCATCCAGGATGGCACATCAATGCGAGCTGTGGCAAGGTTTGCTGTGTCTGTCAGCGTAGTGTCCAGAGAATGGAGGCGCTACCAGGAGACAGGCCAGTACATCAAGAGACATGGAGGAGGCCGTAGGAGGGCAACAACCCAGCAGCAGGACCGCTACCTCCGCCTTTGTGCAAGGAGGAGCAGGAGAAGCACTGCCAGAGCCCTGCAAAATGACCTCCATCAGGCCACAAATGTGCATGTGTCTGCTCAAATGGTCAGAAACAGACTCCATGAGGGTGGTATGAGGGCCCGACGTCCACAGGTGGGGTCTGTGCTTACAGCCCAACACCGTGCAGGACGTTTTGGCATTTGCCAGAGAACACCAAGATTGGCAAATTCGCCACTGGCGCCCTGTGCTCTTCACAGATGACAGCAGGTTCACACTGAGCACGTGACAGAATCTGGAGACGCCGTGGAGAACGTTCTGCTGCCTGCAACATCCTCCAGCATGACCGGTTTGGCGGTGGGTCAGTCATGGTGTGGGGTGGCATTTCTTTGGGGGGCTGCACAGCCCTCCATGTGCTTGCCAGAGGTAGCCTGACTGCCATTAGGTACCGAGATGAGATCCTCAGACCCCTTGTGAGACCATATGCTGGTGTGGTTGGCCCTGGGTTCCTCCTAATGCAAGGCAATGCTAGACCTCATGTGGCTGGGATGTGTCAGCAGTGCCTGCAAGAGGAAGGCATTGATGCTATGGACTGGCCCGCCCGTTCCCCAGACCTGAATCCAATTGAGCACATCTGGGACATCATGTCTCGCTCCATCCACAAACGCCACGTTGCACCACAGACTGTCCAGGAGTTGGCGGATGCATTAGTCCAGGTCTGGGAGGAGATCCCTCAGGAGACCATCCGCCACCTCATCAGGAGCATGCCCAGGTGTTGTAGGGAGGTCAAACAGGCACGTGGAGGCCACACACACTACTGAGCCTCCATTTTGACTTGTTTTAAGGACATTACATCAAAGTTGGATCAGCCTGTAGTGTGGTTTTCCACTTTTGAGTGTGATTCCAAATCCAGACCTCCATGGGTTGATAAATGTGATTTCCATTCATGATTTGTGATTTTGTTGTTAGCACATTCAACTATGTAAAGAAAAAGGTATTTAATAAGAATATTTCATTCATTCAGATCTAGGATGTGTTATTTTAGTGTTCCCTTTATTTTTTTGAGCAGTGTATATTATATAATAGCATAGTAGAGCAGTATTATATATAGTTTATATTATCATCACTAGAACACACCAAAGACATCCAGTCTTACCTCTCCTCCTCATCTCCCTCAGATGAAGGAACGATCCAGATCTACAGTGCCAACTATGGCCGCCGTGACCAGCTAGTGTGTTCCTTTAAACGGCCCGCTAACCAACTAGCCAACACCAACTGCCTCAGCCAATCCATAACCACCAGTAAGGTGGCAGAGAGGTATTGTACCTGCAGTATGTACTATTACAAATGCATGACTGTAGTGTTAACCTGTACTGTAGAAACACGACTAGTGTTAACCTGTACTGTAGAAACATGACTGTAGTGTTAACCTGGACTGTAGAAACATGACTGTAGTGTTAACCTGTACTGTAGAAACATGACTGTAGTGTTAACCTGGACTGTAGAAACATGACTGTAGTGTTAACCTGTTCCTGTCGTTGACACAGGTGTAATGGTAAGATCAAGTGTGACGTTCCGGCGTCCAACTCTCTGTATGGAGATCCATGTGTTGGAACCTACAAGTACCTAGAAGTGGCGTACACCTGTGGCTAAATGTTAGGGACGCATGCATACGGTAATACACACACACACACACGACTGGGAAGTAGAACACTGGGGCTGACCGTTTTTGTCTTGCAGGAGATCTTCTCTGAGGAACAAAGACCAGAGAGACTACTTGGATATCTTCCTCTTCATTGGGTGGATTTGTATTTCTTTCCCGTCTTCTCTCCTCTGAAGTCTCAATTGAGTGTAAAATCTATGTAAATTCAAAATGTGTAAATCCCATTGATTGTGTATTTCATGAGGCATAACTTGTGTAATAAAATCATAATGAGGCCCCTCTTGTGCTCCAGCAATGCACGGTCAGGAGGAAGCATGGAGAAATTAAACATTAACCCCAAAAATAAACTATTCTTCAAATAACACTGACATAATACTTTGCATTTTGTGTACTAAAGTATTTCATCAAAACAATGTTGATTTTCTGAACTTTAAAAAAAATATATATATATTTTACCTTTATTTAACCAGGTTAAACAAGAACAAGTTCTCATTTACAATTGCGACCTGGCCAAGATAAAGCAAAGCAGTTCGACAGATACAACGACACAGAGTTACATGGAGTAAATGTGTGCGTGTGCTACAGGTGGGAGATGCTATGGTGACCAGCGAGCTGAGATAAGGGGGGACTTTACCTAGCAGGGTCTTGTAGATGACATGGAGCCAGTGGGTTTGGCGACGAGTATGAAGCGAGGGCCAGCCAACAAGAGCGTACAGGTCGCAATGGTGGGTAGTATATGGGGCTTTGGTGACAAAACGGATTGCACTGTGATAGACTGCATCCAATTTGTTGAGTAGGGTATTGGAGGCTATTTTGTAAATGACATCGCCAAAGTCGGATTGGTAGGATGGTCAGTTTTACAAGGGTATGTTTGGCAGCATGAGTGAAGGATGCTTTGTTGCGAAATAGGAAGCCAATTCTAGATTTAACTTTGGATTGGAGCTGTTTGATATGGGTCTGGAAGGAGAGTTTACAGTCTAACCAGACACCTAAGTAGTTGTCCACGTATTCTAAGTCAGAGCCGTCCAGAGTAGTGATGTTGGACAGGCGGGTAGGTGCAGGTAGCGATCGGTTGAAGAGCATGCATCTAGTTTTACTTGTATTTAAGAGCAATTGGAGGCCACGGAAGGAGAGTTGTATGGCATTGAAGCTTGCCTGGAGGGTTGTTAACACAGTGTCCAAAGAAGGGCCGGAAGTATACAGAATGGTGTCGTCTGCGTAGAGGTGGATCAGAGACTCACCAGCAGCAAGAGCGACCTCATTGATGTATACAGAGAAGAGAGTCGGTCCAAGAATTGAACCCTGTGGCACCCCCATAGAGACTGCCAGAGGTCCGGACAACAGACCCTCCGATTTGACACACTGAACTCTATCAGAGAAGTAGTTGGTGCACCAGGCGAGGCAATCATTTGAGAAACCAAGGCTGTTGAGTCTGCCGATGAGGATGTGGTGATTGACAGAGTCGAAAGCCTTGGCCAGAACAATGAATACGGCTGCACAGTAATGTTTCTTATCGATGGCGGTTAAGATATCATTTAGGACCTTGAGCGTGGCTGAGGTGCACCCATGACCAGCTCTGAAACCAGATTGCATAGCAGAGAAGGTATGGTGAGATTCGAAATGGTCGGTAATCTGTTTGTTGACTTGGCTTTCGAAGACCTTAGAAAGGCATGGTAGGATAGATATAGGTAGATATAACTGAGGTGGTTGGTCTGATTTTCACTAAGAACTGTGGTGGTTGGTCTGAATTAAACTAAGCAGCATAAAGACAAGACTTGGTCTTTTGTTCAATATTATGAAACATGTCCTTACACACTAAATACTTTATTTGAATCCACAAATGATATTACACCAAGAAGGATTAAAACATTTGAAGGTCTTGGATACATGGTTTGTTTGGGGCAAACAACACGAGTACCAGTCTTCATATTTTAATAACCTAAAACGCAATACACTGCAGTTACTTAGTTTTGGCTTAAATCAACTCATAAGTAAGGCTAGACTTCAATTGTTGTCTAGTTATGGTCAACAAGCAACTTGACAGAGCTTGAAGAATTTAATGTGCAAGTTTTGTACAGTCCAGGTGTGCTGTTAGACCCAGAAAGGTTCACAGCTGTAATCACTGACAAAGGTGATTCTAACATGTGACTCGGGGGTTTGAATACTTATCTAAATGAGATTTCTATATTGCATTTTCAATACATTTGCAAAAAATGTATTAAATGTGTAGATGGGTGAGAATTATTTCGTCATCCATTTTGAATTCAGGCTGTAACACAAAGTGGAGTAAGTCGAGGTGTATGAATGCTTTCTGAAGGCACTTTACACACAGACCTGAGTTATTGTAGTATCTGACACTACCTCACTGTCCAACCCAGCAGCATGAACAGAAGAGAAAGAAAATGTTCAACTCTTTCCAGTTGTCCATTAAGAATTTACCAGGACCTGGCGTCCAAAGAAGATGCTAGTCTACACATACAAAAAAAGCAGTGGGGTGCTCATATTTACAGTAGTCAAAAATCAATGATAAACTGGGTGGTTCAAGCCCTGAAAGCTGATTGGCTGACAGCCATGGCATATCAGACCGTATGACAACATTTATTTTTACTGCTATAACTATGTTGGTAATTAGTTTATAATAGCAGTAAGGCACCTCGGGAGTTTGTGATATATGGCCAATATACCACGGCTAAGGGCTGTGTTCAGGCACTGTCGCACATAAGAACAGCCCTTAGCCGTGGTATATTGGCCATATACTACACCTCAGGCCTTATTGCTCAAATCTACAGTACCATTCAAAAGGATGGACATCTATTCAAGGGTATTTATTTGTACTATTTTCAACATTGTAGAATAATAGTGAAGATATCAAAACTATGAAATAACACACATGGAATCATGTAACCAAAAAAGTTTTACATTAAATATATTTTAGATTCTTCAAAAGTAGCCTTCCTTTGCCTTGACAGGGTTGCACACTTGGGATTCTCTCAACCGGCTTCATCTGGAATGCTTTTCCAACAGTCTTCCCTCCACAAAACCTGGGGTATACCAACAAAGCCAAAACACAGGGATATTGGAGGGTAAATTATTATTCAATGTAAACAGGCAAACATTTCATGCATCTCCTTCAACTCACAAAAGGAAACGGTATACCAAGAACATTAGAGATGGTGATAAATCAACATTTTGTAACAGAGGACAATTACTGTGAAAGTGGGTGTTCATCTGAATCAGTGAAAGCTCTTCCCCTAAATCTCTTCTGATATCACTTGATTTATGTGAGGAGAATATTAACTTAACTGACTTGACTAGTTAAATAAAGGTTCAAAAATAAAAAATGAGAGAGAGGGATTAGACGGAGATGTCATGAACGAGACCCGTAAGTATCGGAGCCAACTGTTTCCATTGTTTCGGTCAGCTCCATTCATTGGGAGTTCAATTTGGCTTCCAATGCCGATATACTTCCTGGATAATCTTCAATTTGATGACTTCACTGTCTAATCCTTCTTAATCTCATTCTAGCTGTGTAACCAGAAAGTTTGGGGACAACCCAAAGGCAAAAATACAATCTGTTTTCCATTTGAATCATTGATTGATTCATGTAACTTAAACTTGCTAACCCTCTTTTTGGATTTGACAAATTAGGTAAATATTACCATACCAATAAAGTTTGATTGGTTGATTACGGACCCAGTGATGTAAGCATGGTGTGTAAAATTCTCCATCCGACCAAATTTGGGGCACCCAGCTCAATGCCGGGAGGCGGCCTAGTTCAAAACGGAGTCAATCAACGCTTACCGGGTTCACCCGGGGCGCAGGCCAGGGGCATTAATAGAATTCCCGTAAAGCAAAATCGTCCCACGGCTGAATGTAATTGGGGACGTCTGCCATAGGATATATAATCATTAATACCTGAACAAGCTTCTTTCAGAGACGCAGGAGAAACAGGCCAGCTCAGGGTGAGATAAGCAAACAATACAAACAACTTGAAACAATCAAAGTGTACACGTGTAATTGGTCCAATAAAGAAACAACAAAGGACTTAGCAAATGGCGTAAATTATGTTAATCTATGGTAACTGGCGATTGTACTATTGAAATGAAAAACCAATATAACGCTGTCTTGCGATTCAATCACATATGGTGTAGTCATCTATGTGAATATGGGAAGACCTGCGCATGAAAACTTTGTTAAATTCAGTGCTTAATTGGTAAATTGGTAGGTGCCGGAACAAAAAGTGAGCGCGAGAAGGGGGTGACCTGGGGAATTCTGAGGTACCGGAACGCATGAAGGAATATCACTTTTGTAATAAATCATTGTATGCATATCATCGCATTGCAGCCTGGTCTCAGACTATACGTAGCATCATTCGGCAAGTCAGTGACACTGAAAATAGTTACCAGTATCACTGACTCACCCAATGATGAGTAGTACTCTCACTGGAGATGTCTGACATGTTCCTGCCAAAAGACCATATCTCTCGTTTTTACATTTTACATTGTAAAAAATGAAATTCTGGGAGAGGTACTGAATCTGGCTAAAAAGGTTCCCAACGATAGTCTAAAACAGGAAGGTGCCAGCCGGCTAAAATTAAGCACTGGTTAATTAGATTGTCTCCCGTGGAGAATTAACCAAACTGTTTACTGAAACTGTATTACGTGACATGTTCACAGGTAGATTGACACCCAGAGAAAATAAAACCCAACGATAACTAAAATGGGCTTCATGCTGTGGTGATTGCGTAACGGAAGGACGGCACCATCACACAGTACATGTGGTTTGAGCTGGCGTGAGATTTTAGTTCTGTGTTGCCGAGTTGACTGCTAATCTGCTGTGCTTTGTGTTCCTGGTTGATGCTTTGCAAACAAGGATCTGTTCTTGGCAAGTATCAATAAATGTTAGGTGTATTTGTCCAGGTGACCATCTGTAACATCTTACGTGTTACTACTACAACTGAACCAGCTACTACCACACCTGTACCCAGCATCATGCTCCTTGTCAGACTGACTGCGTTCACCTGTGAGTATACTGACTGACTTGTAACAAAATATGTATTTGAGGGCGTTTAAAATATACATTCCAGTATTTTCCAGATGTTTCTATATCAGTTTGTATTGAAAGTATTTGAAGTCCAATATCAACAGTATGACCCAGGTCTAATATACAGCATCCTGTATTATCTGAGGACTAGGTGATTTCCCATGTCTGTCTATACGCAGTACCATACTATATACTGTACATTATTTATATACTTACTGTATATGCTGTACACTACTCTTCTGTAAAGAATTGCGATGAGACTGACCAAGGTTAGAAAAGCTGAACTAGCTGTGATGTGTTTCAGTGCTGGCTGCAGTTTGCTGTACACTACCAGCTGCAGGTACACAGTTCTTAGTTAAACCCGACCGACCAGTTTGTGTGTGTGGGTGGTTGTGTGTGTGGGTGGTTGTGTGTGTGGGTGGTTGTCTGTGTGTGTGGGTGGTTGTCTGTGTGTGTGGGTGGTTGTCTGTGTGGGTGGTTGTCTGTGTGGGTGGTTGTCTATGTGTGTGTGGGTGGTTGTCTATGTGTGTGTGGGTGGTTGTCTATGTGTGTGTGTGGGTGGTTGTCTATGTGTGTGTGGGTGGTTGTCTATGTGTGTGTGGGGTGGTTGTCTATGTTTGGTTGTGTGGGTGGGTGGGTGTGTGTGGGTGGTTGGGTGGTTGTGTGTGTGTGTGGGTGGTTGTCTATGTTTGTGTGTGTGGGTGGTTGTGTATGTTTGGTTGTGTGTGTGGGTGGTTGTGTGTGTGCGCACATCCACATCTATAACGTTATGGTAATTATGTTTCTCACTCAGCGACGAGATTGGTCACTTGTGACAATGGAGAAAACGTCCAGTTCCTGATCTGTGGTAAGAACACACACATTCTATCCTGATGGTCTCTCCATAGTGCTGTCTGTTTCTTTACATGTTGAGTTTTCTTGCCCTGCTAGATTCTGGAGTGATCTTCATTGAGAGAGCTCTGTATGGAAGGACTGACGGAACCACCTGCAGAGAAGGACGACCTGCCAACCAGCTGACCAACACACAGTGTTCACAGACGGGCACCCTGGAGGTCCTCTCACAGAGGTACTCAGTCAGTGTTTAAAGACCGGCTGGGATTCAGAGGCACGTTGTTGAAAAGCACATTGCAGTATCAATGTGCCTTTTTAAAGCCAATTTTCCTGATGTTCACAGTAAACACTGCAAATGTGTGCTTTAAATGTCAAGCGCTGCATGCTTGTTGACACCGCGTTTGATTAAATCCCAGCCATAACTCATCTTACCTCCTGATATCCCCCAGGTGCAATGGGAAACAGGTGTGTGAAGTGAACACTGAAGTCTTCCGTACTTCTGACCCCTGTGTTGGAATCTACAAATACCTGGATACCACCTACACCTGCAGCCCAGCAAGTCAGTCTGTTTCTATGTATATTAATACAAAATACTACACCAGGCTAATGTCTGCTATGAAAATGTATGTATTTTATTTATGTCTGCCCAGCAGTGGGCAGTGTGGTGTGTAATTCCTGTTTGTTTGTCTTGGCAGCACGCAGCATCACGTGTGAAGGCTCTGATGCTCAACTAGAATGTGGTAAGGCTCTGATGTTCAACTAGAATGTGGTAAGGCTCTGATGTTCAACTAGAATGTGGTAAGGCTCTGATGTTCAACTAGAATGTGGTGAGGCTCTGGTGCCCTCCTAGAATGTGGTGAGGCTCTGATGCCCTCCTAGAATGTGGTGAGGCTCTGATGCCCTCCTAGAATGTGGTGAGGCTCCGATGCCCTCCTAGAATGTGGTGAGGCTCCGATGCCCTCCTAGAATGTGGTGAGGCTCTGATGCCCTCCTAGAATGTGGTGAGGCTCTGATGCCCTCCTAGAATGTGGTGAGGCTCTGATGCCCTCCTAGAATGTGGTGAGGCTCTGATGCCCTCCTAGAATGTGGTGAGGCTCTGATGCCCTCCTAGAATGTGGTGAGGCTCTGATGCCCTCCTAGAATGTGGTGAGGCTCTGATGCCCTCCTAGAATGTGGTGAGGCTCTGATGCCCTCCTAGAATGTGGTGAGGCTCCGATGCCCTCCTAGAATGTGGTGAGGCTCCGATGCCCTCCTAGAATGTGGTGAGGCTCCGATGCCCTCCTAGAATGTGGGGCGAGGCTCCGATGCCCTCCTAGAATGTGGTGAGGCTCCGATGCCCTCCTAGAATGTGGTGAGGCTCCGATGCCCTCCTAGAATGTGGGGCGAGGCTCCGATGCCCTCCGAGAATGTGGGGCGAGGCTCCGATGCCCTCCGAGAATGTGGGGCGAGGCTCCGATGCCCTCCGAGAATGTGGGGCGAGGCTCCGATGCCCTCCGAGAATGTGGGGCGAGGCTCCGATGCCCTCCGAGAATGTGGGGCGAGGCTCCGATGCCCTCCGAGAATGTGGGGCGAGGCTCCGATGCCCTCCGAGAATGTGGGGCGAGGCTCCGATGCCCTCCGAGAATGTGGGGCGAGGCTCCGATGCCCTCCGAGAATGTGGGGCGAGGCTCCGATGCCCTCCGAGAATGTGGGGCGAGGCTCCGATGCCCTACGAGAATGTGGGGCGAGGCTCCGATGCCCTACGAGAATGTGGGGCGAGGCTCCGATGCCCTACGAGAATGTGGGGCGAGGCTCCGATGCCCTACGAGAATGTGGGGCGAGGCTCCGATGCCCTACGAGAATGTGGGGCGAGGCTCCGATGCCCTACGAGAATGTGGGGCTCTATTTTTTTATTTTTAGACATTATTTTACCAAGTAAGTTGACTGAATACATTCTCAATTACAGCAATGACCTGGGGAATAGTTACAGGGAGAGGAGGATGAATGAGCCAATTGTAAGCTGTGGATGATTAGGTGACCATGATGGTATGAGAGCCAGATTTGGGAATTTAGCCAGGACACCGGGGTTAACACCCCTACTCTTACGATATGTGCCATGGGTTCTTTAGTGTCCAGAGTCAGGACACCCGTTTAACGTCCCATCAGAAAGACTGCACCCTACACAGGGCTATGGGATCTTTTTTTAGACCAGAGCAAAGGGTGCCTCCTACCGGCACTTCAACACCACCTCCAGCAGCATCTGGTCACACATCCAGGGACTCAACAGGACCAACCCTGCTTAGTTTCAGAAGCAAGCCAGCAGTGGGATGCAGGGTAGTATGCTGCTCTATTAGAATGTTGTAAGCTGGTCAACACTGCTGTACAGTGTAGTCACATCTCATATGATGATATTGTAGAGCAGTATTATACACTGTTTATTACCATCACTTGTACACCAAAGACATCGAGCCTTACCTCATCCCCCTTTCTCCTTCCTCCTTTCCCTCAGATGAAGGTACGATCCAGATCCACAGTGCCAACTATGGCCGCCGTGACCAGCTAGTGTGTTCCTTTAATCGGCCCGCTAACCAACTAGCCAACACCAACTGCCTCAGCCAATCCACCACTGCCAGTAAGGTGGCAAAGAGGTACTGAAACCTGCAGTGTACTGTAGTGTTAACTTCTACCTGTAGAAATGCATGACTGTAGTGTTAACTTGGACTGTAGAAACATGACTGTAGTGTTAACCTGTTCCTGTCGTTGACACAGGTGTAATGGGAAGAGCCAGTGTGACGTCCCGGTGTCCAACTCTCTGTATGGAGATCCCTGTGTAGGAACCTACAAGTACCTGGATGTGGCGTACACCTGTGGCTAAACGTGAGGCACACACACTAATGCACTCACACAACTGGGGAGTAGAATGCTGGGGTTGACCATTTTTGTTTTGCAGGCAATCTTCTGAGGAACAAAGACCAGAGAGACTACTTGGATATCTTCCTCTTCATTGGGTGGATGTCTTTCTTTCCGGTCCTCTCGCCTCCTTCTGAAATCTCAATTGAGTGTAAAATCAATGTAAATCACATTAATTGTGTATTTGGTCATAGGCATAATTTGTGTGTGGTAACATGTTTTGAAATGAGGCCCCTCTGGATCCTTATCCCTGGTGCTGCAGCAAGGCATGGTCAAGAGGATGAATGGAGAAATAAAACATTAACCCCAAAAAATGAACTTTATTTCAAATAACATTGTTACCATAATACTTAGTGCACTTTGTGTACTAAAGTATTTCTTCAAAACAATGTTGATCTTCTAAACTGTGCTGTTTGATCTGAATTAAACTAAGCAGCATAGACCAGACTTGGTGTCCTTTGTTCAATATTATGAAACATGTCCACTCACATAATTTAGTCTTTATTTTAATCCACAAATTACATCACACCAAGAAGAACTTGAAGGTCTTGGATACATGGGCCATTAAGGCTATAAAAAGCAGTCTTCCGCGTACAGCTACGCTGCCCATATCAGCAATACCACATAACAAGCAGCAAAGAAGTTCACTTAATATCCTGAACACAAAGTGTTTTGTTTGAGGCAAAGACAAAATGACTGCGTACCAGTCTTCATATTATCAAGCTTGGTGGTGGCTGAAGCATGTGTGTTTGCTTGTCATCGGCAAGGACTAGAGTTTTTGAAGAGAAAATAAAAGGCATAGTGTGAAGCACAATCCTAGAGGAAAACCTGGTTGTCTGCTTTCCAACAGACACTGGAAGACTCAACTTCCAGCAGCACAATAACCTAAATGAGGCCAAATATACATGAGTTGCTTACAAGACAACGTTGAATGTTCAAGTGTCCAAGTTGACTTAAATGGCTGTCTAGCTATGATCAACTTAGAGCTTGAAGAATTTAAGTGTGCAGATATTGTACGGTCCAGGTTGGCAAAGCTCTTAGAATCACCGTTGGCAGTGAATACTTATGTAAATTTCTGTTCATTTTCAATACAATTATTGAAAATATAGATGGGTAAGATTGTAATTCAGGTTGTAACAGTGTGGAATAAATCAAGGTGTATGAATGCATGAATGCTCTCTGAAGGAACTGTACACAGACCTGAGTTATTGTAGTCACTGTTCAAACCAGCATGAACAGAAGAGGAAGAAAATGTTCAACTTCAACTTACCACATTCTCTTTCCAGTTGTCCATTAAGAATTTACCGGGACCTGGCGTCCAAAGAAGATGGTAGTCTACACATACACGTGAACGCAGGACTTCAAGGGCAAAGGTACAGTTGCAAAATCAGTGGGCTGCTCATATTTACAGTAGACAAAACATCACACTTTAGATCAGAATGTAGTCAAAATCAGGCCAAAATAAAATGTTCAAATTGACTCCCACATAACTAGGAGGATAGCGCAAACAGTCACTTCTATTCACAGCTCTTCATGAGACAGACGAGTCTGCTTGAATAGAAAGGGTTCCCTCCACAAACCTGGGCTATACTTACAAAGCCAGAACACAGGGATGTTGGACGGTAAATTATTCAATGTAAAAAGGCAAACATCACTTCATGCATCCCCAACTCACAAAAGGAAATACCAAGAACATTAGATGCACTGATAAAATGCTGCTGCCGTGCTTCTAGCTCTTAGGAAACTTTGCAGTATTTCTTACATTATTAGCCCAGAAAATGTGTGTTATATACAGGTGGGAAGAACTTTTGGATATCAGTGCAATGGTAACTCACCAGCATTACGACCAGGAATATGACTTTCCCGAATCGGATCCTTTGTTTGTACCTCCCAGGGCATTTGAAGTGATTCCAGAGGCTGACTCAAAACACCGCCGGCGGAGGAGAGGTACTCGGAGTGGACGTCTAGTCTGACTCAGGAGGCAAGCACACGACTCACTGCTTCCGAGTATATTACTCGCTAATGTTCAGTTTCTGGATAATAAATTTGATGAGCTCTGGGTGAGGATTTCCTTCCAGAGAGATATCAGGGATTGTAACATACTCTGTTTCACGGAAACATGGCTCTCTCGGGATATACTGTCTGAGTCCGTACAGTCAGTCGGGTTCTCAGTTCATCTCGCAGACAGGAATAAATATCGCTCTGGGAAGAAGGGCGGGGGTGTATGTTTCATAATTAACTACTCATGGTGTGATTGTGAACTCAAGTCCTTTTGTTTACCCGACCAAGAATAACTCTCAATCAAGTGCCAACCGTATTATCTCCCAAGAGAATTCTCTTTGGTTGTAGTCACAGCAG
This sequence comes from Oncorhynchus mykiss, assembly GCF_057628025.1. Classification (NCBI taxonomy): domain Eukaryota; kingdom Metazoa; phylum Chordata; class Actinopteri; order Salmoniformes; family Salmonidae; genus Oncorhynchus; species Oncorhynchus mykiss. The sequence goes on from NC_143023.1 coordinate 18,164,540, forward strand.
TGTATATTCCCCCTCAAGCCGATACCATGACGGCCCTCAAAGAACTTCACTGGACTTTATGCAAACTGGAAACCACATATCCTGAGACCACATTTATTGAAACTGGGGATGTTAACAAAGCAAATGAGGAAAATGCTACTGAAGTTCCATCAACATATTGACTGCAGTACTCATGCTGCTAAAACACTTTCACTTCTACTCCAACTTCCGGGATGCCAACACGACCCTCCCCCGCCCTCCCTTTGGGAAATCTGATCACGACTCCATTTTGCTCCTCCCTTCCTATAGGCAGAAACTCAAACAGGAAGTACACATGCTAGGGACTATTCATCGCTGGTCTGACCAATCGGAATCCACACTTCAAGATTGCTATGATCAAGCAGACTGGGATATGTTTTGGGTAGCATTTCCTATTAGGTGTAGTAACGTAACACTGCCGTAATGCATTACTGCTTAGTAACAGCACAGTAACTAATATAAACAGATGTAGATCCCAGGTACTACACTCCTCCCCCATAGTGTTTAACTCCCAGAGAACAAGGTAAATATGTTAGGTAACTACTAATGCAATATCTGAACAATGCATTCTTTAAAAAATTTCAACTATTGGGTTGAAACAGACTTTTCAGAGCCCAGCACAAATCCAGGGGATTATTCTGCCCCGAAGATGGAGTTTGTGTCCTAATAACTAACCCAGGTAATGTCCCTTTCCTTTCCTTTTATCAAGGACATATTAAAGTGTTTGTTTTACTGTCTGTTACCTCCTTAACCAGCTCAACTCACAGGTCAAGCTTTTGAGGTGCCCTTCGCTGTCGAATAGGATATCTCCGCTCCTCCTGGGCTTCCTGTGGTGGGCCAGGTTCGGGTGGAAGGTCAGGCTCTGTCTCTCCCGTACGTCCACAGTCAGGAGAATAGTCCTGGGGGTCGTTATTGTTCTTGTTCTCTCGGCATGTCTCTGCTGGGGCGTTGGACCGTAGCAGATGATCCACATGAACGTTGACCTGGCGATGACCAATTTGGACTTGGTAAGTCAAAGGTCCTCTGCGCTGCAAGATCACACCTGAGTTCCACATGCGCTTGGGGTGTCTGAAATCACGTACCATCACTCTCTCTTCCTCTTTGAATTCTCTGACAGTCTTTGAGTGTCTGTCATGAGCTTTCTTCTGCTGTAGCTGGTGCTTTGCCACAGTGCTTGACAAGTCTGTTTTCAACAATGTCAGGCGGGGAAGGTGGTTGGCGTTTCGGGAAAAGTTCAGCTGGTGTACATTCCGTTACTGTGTGTGGTGTGTTACAGTAAGTAAACAGGAACCGGGGAAGCCTTTGGTGGGTGGGCACAGACTGAACCTCGAGTCTAGTCCAGGCCTTCTTAAAGGTTTGCACGGCTCTCTCCGCTGCTCCGTTTGATGCCGGATGGTAAGGTGGTGACAGGATGTGCCTTACTCCGTTGTTCTTGAGAAACATTTCAAAATCGTTTGACGTGAACGGAGGGCCATTGTCCGATACGAGCTCCTTGACTAGTCCAAAGGATGCAAACAGGTGTCTGAAAAGATTGATGGTCTTCCCAGCTGTGGTCAGTTGAGTAGGGAACACTTCCATCCACTTGGAATGGACATCAACGACAACAAGGAAATGTTGCTTGTCAATTTCGGCGTAATCCACATGGATGGTTCCCAAGGTGTAGCAGCCCAGGACCATGGATGAAGAGGTGCAGCAGCAGGCTTGTTGCGAACAGCTTCACAAGGTGAGCAGTGGCCTACATGCTGTTGAATGTCCTGATCCAGTCCAGGCCACCACAGATAACTGCGAGCGAGTGCTTTCAGTCGAGTGATCCCTGGATGCAGAACACTGCAGGTCAGATAGCAGTCTCCTCTGGAATTTGTGAGGTACCACCACCCTTGATCCCCACAGAACACACCCTTGATCAGTGGACAACTGGTCTTTCCTGTCGATGAATGGACGAAGGTTATCGTCATTTACGAAGGTTGGCCAACCGCCTAATGTTAAGTCCAAGACTTTGGAAAGCACTGGGTCTTTCCTTGTTTCCTTTGCTATGTCAGAAGCAGATATGGGCAGTTCATCAATGAGAGAGATCTGGAAGACTGCTCTATCATCTTCACTGTCGGAGTCACTATTGCACGATAGTCTCAATAGTGCATCGGCATTTGCGTGATCACTGGATCGTCTGTACTCAATCTCGTAGTCGTAGGCTAACAATATCTTAGCCCAACGTTGCATTCGAAGTGCAGCAAGGGTTTGTATAGCTGATTTTGGTCCAAGGATGGCCAACAGAGGCTTGTGATCTGTCAGCAGTTGGAGCTTCCTTCCAGTAGAGGTATTTGTGAAACTTCTTCACTCCGAATATTATGCTCAGGGCTTCCTTCTCAATTTGAGCATAATTTTTCTCACTTGGTGACAGAGTCTGTGATGCAAATGCAATAGGGTGTTCTTCACCTGACGGTAGAACATGTGAGATGACGGCTCCTACTCCATATAGAGATGAATCACACGCAAGTCTCAACTTCATCTCTGTGTTGTAGTGGGCAAGCCACTTGCTCTTTAGCAGACGCTGTTTGCAAGTCTTGAATGCTTCTTCGCATTGTGGGGACCAATTCCACTTTGTATCGGCCTGCAGCAGTTGGTGAAGCGGATGCAACAATGTGGACAAGTTTGCCACAAACTTTCCATAATAGTTCAGGAGCCCCAAAAATGACCTCAGCTCTGAGATATTTGTGGGTGCTGGTGCGTTTACGATTGCTTCCACCTTGCTGTTGGTTGGGTGCAGGCCTTGTGCATCAATCTTGTATCCGAGATACTCCACTGAGTCCTGGAGGAACTCACACTTGCTGCGTTTCATTCTCACTCCATATTTCTCCAGTCTTGACATCACTTTGTCCAGCACTACAAGGTGCTCTCCAATGGTTGGTGCTGACATGAGGATGTCGTCCATGAAGCACACAACATGGTCTATACCGTCCAAGATCTGATCCATTGTGTGTTGGAATATCGCTGGAGCTGTCGAGATTCCATAGGCCAAGCGATTGAATCTGAATAGCCCCTTGTGTGTATTGATGGTCAGATACTGTTCTGACTCCGGATCCAGCTTCAGTTGCTGATAAGCGAATGCCAGGTCCAGCTTACTGAAAACCTTCCCACCAGCTAGAGTGGCAAACAGATCTTCAGCGTTTGGTAGTGGATATTCCTCTGGTAGTATGCAGCGATTTACTGTGACCTTGTAGTCACCGCACATTCTGACGGTCTTGTCTTTCTTTGGAACTACAACAATCGTAGCGGCCCAGTCGCTCCTCGCTACTTTCGTGATTATGTTATTCTTCTGTAGGCGGTCCAGTTCCTTCTCTACTGCTTCCTTAAGAGCATAGGGAACCGGACGTGGCTTGTGAAAGATAAGCTTGGTTCCTTCTTGCACTCTGACTTTTGCTGTGAAGTCTTGTATTTCACCGTAGCCATCTTTGAAAAGTTATTTGTGCGTCTCCAGCATGTTAGTGAGTGTAGCCTGACTCACTGGTTTGTCATTTCTCAGACTGAAGATTTCTCCCCAGTTCAACTTCATCTTTTGTAGCCAGTTTCTGCCTAGCAAGGCTGATTTTTCTCCTTTAACAATGACACTCCTTCCCCTCATACAGCGGGGAAGCGTCCACTCCTTCCCCTCATACCGGACTGGTACCTGGATCTGCCATAACACAGGAATAGTGTCACCAGTGTATGAAGAAAGGCGGATGGATGCGGGCTGAAGAGGGCAGTCTTTCCGTTTTTCTTTGTAGAGTCTCCCTGGAACCAGAGATACAGACGCTCCAGTGTCCAGCTGCATTTTTACTGGTTTTCCCGCTAACTCCATGTTGAGATAGATTTAATATTTTTGTTGTTGAGCTGTGTACACTGTGAACAGTTCCACTACTGTTTCAGTTGTACCTTCCTCTTCTTGTGCTGCGTCTGACACTTTGTGTGCTCTTGCTGTGCATTTCGAGGCCTTACACACACTCTGTAAATGTCCAACCTTTCCACAATTGTGGCACTTTTCATCATGGAATCGACATTCACTGTGCTGATGATTATCTCCCCCACATCTGTAGCAACTTGGCTTAGACCTTTGAGATGTGGGCTGCTTTGTTCTTGTGTAACCTTGAGGACAGGACTGAAAAAAGTGTGACTTTTGTGAGCTTTTTTCACCACGTGCATCACTGACCTTGTGAACACCTTTCTGACGTCCTGCATGTCCCGATAGCTCAATAGTATCCCCGTGGGCAAGCTCGAGTCCAAGTGCTATGTCACAGGCTTTCTTAAACGTCAGGTCCTTCTCTGACAGGAGCCTTCTGTGATATGCTTCACCTTTGAGACCACATATAAACTTGTCTCGGAGAGCATCATCAAGAAATCATGCAAACTCACATGTACTTGCCAGCCTTTTTAAAGCAAGGATGTAGTCAGCCACGGTTTCCCCTTGAACCTGGTGAAGTTGGTAATATCTGAAACGTTCTGCAATGAGAATTGGCTTAGTCTTGAAATACCTTGAAAGAGTTTCAGTCAGTTCTGCATAGTTCAACTCCACTGCTTTTATTGGTTCAATGAGACCTTTCAGCAATCCATACTCAGTTGGACCCAAAACACTGAGAAATACGTCTGCTTTCTTTTCATCTTTGATTTAATTTGCAGCCAGCCAACGCTCAAAACGTTCCAAATAGGAATCAAAATCCTCTTTTGTAGCCTCAAACTCTGGTACTCCACCAATGATTGCCATTTTCACAGTTAATTGTTCAGTTTCCTTATTCCTTGTATTCCTTAATTTTCATCTAATTCTTCACTTCAGAAGTTTCTGCAATTACTTCATTTCACTGCACTCATTTGTAATAATGTACGTTCCTTCTTCCTTTTTTTTCTTGACAATATTTCTCCACTGAGATCGCCTAATTTCAATGGGTTCAATGACCGTTTTTTTTTTTTTACCACCAGAGGGCAGTGTCGCTATTCTGGACTCCAATAGTCTTGCTACTTGGCAGCTCCTGAATACTGTACTAGCAGTGCTTAGCCTTCTCTACTGGCGAAAGAAAATAAAAAATAACTGACGAATTACATAATTATTTTGAGTTTCATTACTCACGCAACATTCTTCCCTTCAAGCAATGTCCGTTTATGTAGTTTAATCACCTCGTCGCCACTGTGATATTTGTGTTGTGGAGAAATGACCCGGCAGGAGACGGGAGTACAGTTAGTTTCCGTTTGGTCAAAACCCCTCGTGCTCTACAGTTCCCGGTACCCCAGTGCGCATTGTGCATTTCCTATTATGTGTAGTAACGTAACACTGCCGTAATTCATTACTGTTTAGTAACAGCACAGTAACTAATATAAACAGATGTAGATCCCAGATACTACAAAAACAAACGGAATAGAGACGCTTCGGAATTGAGGTTTGAACACATCTTCATTCGCGTCTCCATCACAACCCCACTTATGCGCAGCTGATGCTGGCTAATTAATTGGAAATTAAAGGGGAAGCCTATTGGAAGGAGAAGGACTGAGACGGCTCAGACAAATTCAGGGCCTTCACAATATCCCAATGTAATCTAGGTTTGAAATTATTCTGTTTTTGTCAAGTACTATATCTGTTTTGGATTCTTGTGGTCAATTCGCAGTGTACTAATTATAACTGTGTTCCCGCCCCACGAACATCCGCTCAAGGAGGGAGTTCTATTAACCTGAGTCGCGGTGCACAGGTCTATGGCCCATGACGTGAACGGGCAAAAACTGAACAGTAGCCTAATCTGCGCAGCTCGGTCATGTTCTCAACAAGGCAGCATGGTGCATCGTTTCAGAAACATACATCTCATCATAAAATATGTTTGCATTTTCTAACTAGTTTTCTTTGGGAAGGCATACCAAGTGTTTTAATCAAAAGCAATCACTTTTGCATGTGAAAACAGAAACTTACTCAACCAATGTGATTTTTGTTTGGATCCAACTTCTGAGGGGATTCGATTATCTGGCATGGTTTACCCTGGTGAGAGGAGTTTCCACTGTTTGCCAAGTGCCATGTCAAAGCCTAGAGCGAAGTTAGCTCAAAACAAAAGTGATGTAGCCTAAATTAAGTAATGGGTAGGGTTGTGTTATCACATGCAAAAGTGATCTGCCTTCCCAATGAAAAATAGTTTGACAATGCAAACATATATTTTATGGAAATATATTTTTCTGAATGATGCGCCATGTCGCCTTGTTGACAACATGACCAAGTGGTGCAGATTACTGTTCTATTTGAGAATGGCGTTCCTCCCTTCTCACTGACCATAGACTGGTGCACCGCAGCTCAGGTTAACAGAACTCCCTCAGCAGGGCTGATTTTAGTATGTAAATCTTGGTGGAGCAAAAAAAGAAAGAAAGTGGGATGCATGCCAGCAAAGCCACTACACAAGACAACACTAAACAATACATGAATTGCACTATAACTGTGACAAACGGTGGCCACAAACTGTTAGGGTCTACATAAAGCTGTTCCAACAGCATTCCCAACATCTTACCACTGGCTATCAGCGGAGAGCCTTGTCTGGCAGCAAAACAGTTCATTCAGCCTCATTTAGGTAAAGAGTATTGGTGCTTATTCAACCTTTTAAAAATACATAGCTGATATGGTTAAACAAATGTGGTTTCTGCTGACATTTGAGATGTACAAACTATGGATAAGATAAACAAGCGGATAAGAGGCAATCTGCAATTTCGATATTAATGATCGAGCTAGGACGGGTATCTCACCCCCAAGTCCAGGAGTCCAGAACCCTCTGCTCCAGGTTACCATGCTGCTTGGTCCTTTTTTGGTGGGTAGTTCTGTAACGGTTTTCCTCCTCTTCTGTGGAGGAGGAGGAAAGATCGGACCAATGTGTTAAGTGTCCGTGCGTGTGCATGTTAAGTGTCCATATTTTAATGAAATATAACCCAACACAGAATACAAAAGAACAAGAGAAGTAAATGAAAACCGAAACATGTTGTCCACCAAATCAAAGGATCAGAGTATTAATCTAATATTGAAAGCACAAGCTACAGCTAGCTAGTTGAGTAGTTGACTCAAAGAGAGAGAAAGACAATAGTTGAACAGTTTTGAACAAATGTATTTCTTCCAAAACAAAGGAGAAGCAAGAGAGAGATGGAGAGATTTTATTTTTAAAAATCACTTTCAGTTTCACTTACTTAACTAGAAAATGCAGCTAGCTAGTTTAGCCTACTGAAACACCCTGCTCAAACAGAGAGATGCTATGTTAGCTAGCTGGCTATGACTATCCAACCCAACACTAGAAATCTTCCAAGTCAAGGTAAGCTTTTGGTTTTACAAATGTATTGCCACCGGTGCCACCCACTCCTTACTGACTATACACTGTAACGTTACTGCATGACTGAAGTGGGTTTACTAACGCATTAGTTATATTAGCTATGTTGACGATGACATTACTTTGCCTAATATGGTGACAACGATGTAGGCTGTGTGCAGCGGTTATGATATGTTTTGGCTTGGAAAGGTTTTTTGCCTAGTTACATACAGCTGATGTGTTGTGAATTGAAGTCCACAAGCGGAGGGATAAGGTGAGAGGAGGAGAGTGCATAGACGCGAGAAGGAAAACAACTTGGCTGGTATGAAAGTGAACTCTAGAAGCATCTAGAAAGAAGACCCATCGAAAAAGAAATGAAATTAGACATCTAATCCATTCAGGGGTAGAAGTGTGTGTGTGTGTGTGTGTGTGTGTGTGTGTGTATACGTGCATGTGCAAGCGTGTGAGAGAGTGTGTGTATTCACATGGGTAAGACCAAAGCCGTGACCAGGGTGTAATGATGGATATTGAAGGATCTTGATTATGGCCTCTCTCGTCTTTGCTCTCCCTCTGGGCATCCTGCGATAACCGTTTCCTGTCATGGGAATTAAAAAGAGAAAGGTGCTTCATATGTAAATCAGCCAGTGCTGTCGAGATGGGAGATGAACTGCGTGGATTCCCTCCCTTTCTGTTTCTGTCTTCTCTTCTCTTCTCTTCGTTATCTCTTGCCTTCTCATCGGGGACTGGTAAGATGTGGGCTCAGGCTTTGATCATTGGCGGAAGGCCGCTGCGGTTCGATTTCTGTGGCGCTCCAGCGAGAGGTTTGCTGTGCAGTTATAACCCCTGGAAGGAGAAGCAAGAGGATGGCTAATTGCTCAAAGCCACAGTTGTACTAGTCTGTATCTTACAGCCAGCCAACATTAATACTCTTTACTCTATAGGGTAGAGAATGGCAGATCAGTAGCTGAGTAGCCTGTATCATATGGCCTTATGGAATAGAAACAGTCCACATCAATACTCTTTAACTCACAGAATGGTGGTTCACTACTACAGTAGCATGTGTCTTATGATCTAATGGACCAGATCCTCTCTTGTTGCTATACTATGGCTTCTAGTCCATATGGAACCATTCAAGAGTAATATTGATTACTCTTCAGGGCTCCGAATGACATTCCTGACCCCTAGATGGTACATGGTTCCGCCTTAGCCATATTGAAAACACATACTGCATCATTGTCCGGGGGGCAAAACACAGCTGTTCTGAGGGGAGAGTTGCCTTTGGAATGTCCGTCTGTCTGACCCCTGACCTTCTGCTTGGCCTGACCAGCTGTGGCAGAGGAGGAAAATGCTGAGCTGACTGAAAGAACAGAGACAGCGGTAGCTCATCCTGCCCTGGCTGCAGCTCGGACTGGGATATAACACTGTCCTGGTATATCACACTGTCCTGGGATATCACACTGGACTGGAATATCACACTGCAGCGCTGTCCTGGGATATCACACTAGACTGGGATATCACACTGGACTGGGATATCACACTGCAGTGCTGTCCTTTGATATCACACTCTCCTGGGATATCACACTGGACTGGGATATCACACTGCAGCGCTGTCCTGGGATATCACACTAGACTGGGATATCACACTGGACTGGGATATCACACTGCAGCGCTGTCCTGGGATATTCAACTGTCCTGGGATATCACACTGCAGCGCTGTCCTGGGATATCACACTGTCCTGGGATATCACACTGGACTGGGATATCACACTGGACTGGCATATCACACTGCAGCGCTGTCCTGGGATATCACACAGTCCTGAGATATCACACTGTCCTGGGATATCACACTGCAGCGCTGTCCTGGGATATCACACTGTCCTGGGATATCACACTGCAGCGCTGTCCTGGGATATCACACTGTCCTGGGATATCACACTGCAGCGCTGTCCTGGGATATCACACTGCAGCGCTGTCCTGGGATATCACACTGTCCTGGGATATCACACTGTCCTGGGATATCACACTGGACTGGGATATCACACTGGACTGGGATATCACACTGCAGCGCTGTCCTGGGATATCACACTGTCCTGGGATATCACACTGCAGCGCTGTCCTGGGATATCACACTGTGCTGGGATATCACACTGTCCTGGGATATCACACTGCAGCGCTGTCCTGGGATATCACACTGTCCTGGGATATCACACTGACCTGGGATATCACACTGCAGCGCTGTCCTGGGATATCACACTGTCCTGGGATATCACACTGCAGCGCTGTCCTGGGATATCACACTGTCCTGGGATATCACACTGCAGCGCTGTCCTGGGATATCACACTGTCCTGGGATATCACACTGTCCTGGGATATCACACTGGACTGGGATATCACACTGGACTGGGATATCACACTGCAGCGCAGTCCTTTGATATCACACTCTCCTGGGATATCACACTGCAGCGCTGTCCTGGGATATCACACTGTCCTGGGATATCATACTGCAGCGCTGTCCTGGGATATCACACTGTCCTGGGATATCACACTGGACTGGCATATCACACTGCAGCGCTGTCCTGGGATATCACACTGTCCTGAGATATCACACTGTCCTGGGATATCACACTGCAGCGCTGTCCTGGGATATCACACTGTCCTGGGATATCACACTGCAGCGCTGTCCTGGGATATCACACTGTCCTGGGATAACACACTGTCCTGGGATATCACACTGGACTGGGATATCACACTGGACTGGGATATCACACTGCAGCGCTGTCCTTTGATATCACACTCTCCTGGGATATCACACTGGACTGGGATATCACACTGCAGCGCTGTCCTGGGATATCACACTGTCCTGGGATATCAAATCAAATCAAATTTTATTTGTCACATACACATGGTTAGCAGATGTTAATGCGAGTGTAGCGAAATGCTTGTGCTTCTAGTTCCGACAATGCAGTAATAACCAACAAGTAATCTAACTAACAATTCCAAAACTACTGTCTTGTACACAGTGTGAGGGGATAAATAATATGTACATAAGGATATATGAATGAGTGATGGTACAGAGCAGCATAGGCAGATACAGTAGATGGTATCGAGTACAGTATATACATATGAGATGAGTATGTAAACAAAGTGGCATAGTTAAAGTGGCTAGTGATACATGTATTACATAAGGATACAGTCGATGATATAGAGTACAGTATATACGTATGCATATGAGATGAATAATGTAGGGTAAGTAACATTATATAAGGTAGCATTGTTTAAAGTGGCTAGTGATATATTTACATCATTTCCCATCAATTCCCATTATTAAAGTGGCTGGAGTTGAGTCAGTGTCAGTGTGTTGGCAGCAGCCACTCAATGTTAGTGGTGGCTGTTTAACAGTCTGATAGCCTTGAGATAGAAGCTGTTTTTCAGTCTCTCGGTCCCAGCTTTGATGCACCTGTACTGACCTCGCCTTCTGGATGATAGCGGGGTGAACAGGCAGTGGCTCGGGTGGTTGATGTCCTTGATGATCTTTATGGCCTTCCTGTGACATCGGGTGGTGTATGTGTCCTGGAGGGCAGGTAGTTTGCCCCCGGTGATGCGTTGTGCAGACCTCACTACCCTCTGGAGAGCCTTACGGTTGAGGGCAGAGCAGTTGCCGTACCAGGCGGTGATACAGCCCGCCAGGATGCTCTCGATTGTGCATCTGTAGAAGTTTGTGAGTGCTTTTGGTGACAAGCCAAATTTCTTCAGCCTCCTGAGGTTGAAGAGGCGCTGCTGCGCCTTCTTCACAATGCTGTCTGTGTGAGTGGACCAATTCAGTTTGTCTGTGATGTGTATGCCGAGGAACTTAAAACTTGCTACCCTCTCCACTACTGTTCCATCGATGTGGATAGGGGGGTGTTCCCTCTGCTGTTTCCTGAAGTCCACAATCATCTCCTTAGTTTTGTTGACGTTGAGTGTGAGGTTATTTTCCTGACACCACACTCCGAGGGCCCTCACCTCCTCCCTGTAGGCCGTCTCGTCGTTGTTGGTAATCAAGCCTACCACTGTTGTGTCGTCCGCAAACTTGATGATTGAGTTGGAGGCGTGCGTGGCCACGCAGTCGTGGGTGAACAGGGAGTACAGGAGAGGGCTCAGAACGCACCCTTGTGGGGCCCCAGTGTTGAGGATCAGCGGGGAGGAGATGTTGTTGCCTACCCTCACCACCTGGGGGCGGCCCGTCAGGAAGTCCAGTACCCAGTTGCACAGGGCGGGGTCGAGACCCAGGGTCTCGAGCTTGATGACGAGCTTGGAGGGTACTATGGTGTTGAATGCCGAGCTGTAGTCAATGAACAGCATTCTCACATAGGTATTCCTCTTGTCCAGATGGGTTAGGGCAGTGTGCAGTGTGGTTGAGATTGCATCGTCTGTGGACCTATTTGGGCGGTAAGCAAATTGGAGTGGGTCTAGGGTGTCAGGTAGGGTGGAGGTGATATGGTCCTTGACTAGTCTCTCAAAGCACTTCATGATGACGGAAGTGAGTGCTACGGGGCGGTAGTCGTTTAGCTCAGTTACCTTAGCTTTCTTGGGAACAGGAACAATGGTGGCCCTCTTGAAGCATGTGGGAACAGCAGACTGGTATAGGGATTGATTGAATATGTCCGTAAACACACCGGCCAGCTCGTCTGTGCATGCTCTGAGGGCGCGGCTGGGGATGCCGTCTGGGCCTGCAGCCTTGCGAGGGTTAACACGTTTAAATGTCTTACTCACCTCGGCTGCAGTGAAGGAGAGACCGCAAGTTTTCGTTGCAGGCCGTGTCAGTGGCACTGTATTGTCCTCAAAGCGGGCAAAAAAGTTATTTAGTCTGCCTGGGAGCAGGACATCCTGGTCCGTGACTGGGCTGGATTTCTTCCTGTAGTCCGTGATTGACTGTAGACCCTGCCACATGCCTCTTGTGTCTGAGTCGTTGAATTGAGATTCTACTTTGTCTCTGTACTGACGCTTCGCTTGTTTGATAGCCTTGCGGAGGGAATAGCTGCACTGTTTGTATTCGGTCATGTTACCAGACACCTTGCCCTAATTAAAAGCAGTGGTTCGCGCCCTCAGTTTCACGCGAATGCTGCCATCAATCCACGGTTTCTGGTTAGGGAATGTTTTAATCGTTGCTATGGGAACGACATCTTCAACGCACGTTCTAATGAACTCGCACACCGAATCAGCGTATTCGTCAATGTTGTTGTCTGACGCAATACTAAACATGTCCCAGTCCACGTGATGGAAGCATTCTTGGAGTGTGGAGTCAGCTTGGTCGGACCAGCGTTGGACAGACCTCAGCGTGGGAGCCTCTTGTTTTAGTTTCTGTCTGTAGGCAGGGATCAACAAAATGGAGTCGTGGTCAGCTTTTCCGAAAGGGGGGCGGGGCAGGGCCTTATATGCGTCGCGGGAGTAACAATGATCCAAGGTCTTTCCACCCCTGGTTGCGCAATCGATATGCTGATAAAATTTGGGGAGTCTTGTTTTCAGATTAGCCTTGTTAAAATCCCCAGCTACAATGAATGCAGCCTCCGGATAAATGGTTTCCAGTTTGCAAAGAGTCAAATAAAGTTCATTCAGAGCCAACGATGTGTCTGCTTGGGGGGGGATATATACGGCTGTGATTATAATCGAAGAGAATTCTCTTGGTAGATAATGCGGTCTACATTTGATTGTGAGGAATTCTAAATCAGGTGAACAGAAGGATTTGAGTTCCTGTATGTTTCTTTCATCACACCATGTCACGTTAGTCATAAGGCATACGCCCCCGCCCCTCTTTTTACCAGAAATATGTTTTTTTCTGTCTGCGCGATGCGTGGAGAAACCTGTTGGCTGCACCGCTTCGGATAGCGTCTCTCCAGTAAGCCACGTTTCCGTGAAGCAAAGAACGTTACAGTCTCTGATGTCCCTCTGGAATGCTACCCTTGCTCGGATTTCATCAACCTTGTTGTCAAGAGACTGGACATTGGCAAGAAGAATGCTAGGGAATGGTGCACGGTGTGCCCATCTCCGGAGTCTGACCAGAAGACCGCCTCGTTTCCCTCTTTTTCGGAGTCGTTTTTTTGGGTCGCTGCATGGGATCCACTCCGTTGTCCTGTTTATAAGGCAGAGCACAGGATCCGCGTCGCGAAAAGCATATTCTGACAGAGATGGATATCACACTGCAGCGCTGTCCTGGGATATCACACTGTTCTGGGATATCACACTGGACTGGGATATCACACTGGACTGGGATATCACACTGGACTGGCATATCACACTGCAGCGCTGTCCTGGGATATCACACTGTCCTGAGATATCACACTGTCCTGGGATATCACACTGCAGCGCTGTCCTGGGATATCACACTGTCCTGGGATATCACACTGTCCTGGGATATCACACTGTCCTGGGATATCACACTGCAGCGCTGTCCTGGGATATCACACTGTCCTGGGATATCACACTGTCCTGGGATATCACACTGGACTGGGATATCACACTGGACTGGGATATCACACTGCAGCGCTGTCCTGGGATATCACACTGTCCTGGGATATCTCACTGCAGCGCTGTCCTGGGATATCACACTGTGCTGGGATATCACACTGTCCTGGGATATCACACTGCAGCGCTGTCCTGGGATATCACACTGTCCTGGGATATCACACTGCCCTGGGATATCACACTGCAGCGCTGTCCTGGGATATCACACTGTCCTGGGATATCACACTGCAGCACTGTCCTGGGATATCACACTGGACTGGGATATCACACTGGACTGGGATATCACACTGGACTGGGATATCACACGGCAGCGCTGTCCTGGGATATCACACTGTCCTGGGATATCACACTGCAGCGCTGTCCTGGGATATCACACTGTGCTGGGATATCACACTGTCCTGGGATATCACACTGCAGCGCTGTCCTGGGATATCACACTGTCCTGGGATATCACACTGCCCTGGGATATCACACTGCAGCGCTGTCCTGGGATATCACACTGTCCTGGGATATCACACTGCAGCGCTGTCCTGGGATATGACACTGTCCTGGGATATCACACTGGACTGGGATATCACACTGTCCTGGGATATCACTCTGCAGCGCTGTCCTGGGATATCACACTGTCCTGGGATATCACACTGTCCTGGGATATCACACTGTCCTGGGATATCACACTGTAGCTCTGTCCTGGGATATCACACTGTCCTGGGATATCACACTGTCCTGGCATATCACACTGTCCTGCGATATCACACTGCAGCGCTGTCCTGGGATATCACACTGTCCTGGGATATCACACTGCAGCGCTGTACTGGGATATCACACTGTCCTGGGATATCACACTGTCCTGGGATATCACACTGTCCTGGTATATCACACTGCAGTGCTGTCCTGGGATATCACACTGTCCTGGGATATCACACTGTCCTGGGATATCACACTGCAGCGCTGTACTGGGATATCACACTGTCCTGGGATATCACACTGCAGTGCTGTACTGGGATATCACACTGTCCTGGGATATCACACTGTCCTGGGATATCACACTGTCCTGGGATATCACACTGCAGTGCTGTACTGGGATATCACACTGTCCTGGGATATCACACTGTACTGGGATATCACACTGTCCTGGGATATCACACTGCAGTGCTGTCCGCACTAACCAGACTACATGTCTTTTAGCACTGCATATATAAAGAATATCCTGAAGGCCTCTTCCACATGTTGGATCCTGGAGAGTTTTTCTCCTGACCTTGGGGAGGAAAGACCACAGCTTTAAACATTATTCTGTTCTGGTCTTGGGGAGGAAAGGACCTTTAAACATTCTTCTGTTCTGGTCTTGGGGAGGAAAGACCACAGCTTTAAACGTTCTTCTGTTCTGGTCTTGGGGAGGAAAGACCACAGCTTTAAACATTCTTCTGTTCTGGTCTTGGGGAGGAAAGACCACAGCTTTAAACATTCTTCTGTTCTGGTCTTGGGGAGGAAAGACCACTGCTTTAAACATTCTTCTGTTCTGGTCTTGGGGAGGAAAGACCACAGCTTTAAACATTCTTCTGTTCTGGTCTTGGGGAGGAAAGACCACTGCTTTAAACATTCTTCTGTTCTGGTCTTGGGGAGGAAAGACCACTGCTTTAAACATTCTTCTGTTCTGGTCTTGGGGAGGAAAGACCACAGCTTTAAACATTCTTCGGTTCTGGTCTTGGGGAGGAAAGACCACAGCTTTAAACATTCTTCTATTCTGATATTGAGGAGAAAATACTTTTAAACTTTCTTCTGTTCTGGTCTTGGGGAGGAAAGAACCTTTAAACTTTCTTCTGTTCTGGTCTTGGGGAGGAAAGACCACAGCTTTAAACTTTCTTCTGTTCTGGTCTTGGGGAGGAAAGACCACAGCTTTAAACTTTTTTTCTGTTCTGATCTTAGGGAGGAAATACCTTTAAACATTCTAAAAAACGATCCAGTGTACCAATTTAACATACTGTAGATAGGCCAATGTAAAAAGAAGGTTCTAGCCTGCCTGTGACCAGAGGGCTCCAGGTCTCCAGCTCTGCCCTTGAGTATCTAACTAGCCTCAGGTTATCTCTACTTAAACACTAGTTATGTGTGAGATACAGGTAGGGTACTCTGTGGGATGCTCTTTGTGTAAATGTGGCAAAGATCCAAAGGCTAATTAGGCTAATTACCGATGTTCCCTCTAAGCTGCGTGTGTTTGCGGCCGCGCTCTTCCTCCAGGACTGCAGCACAGAAGAAATGCCATGCTGCGCAGAGATGCAAGACATTGAACTTCACTGAGTTCGCCCCATTAGTTTGCACTATAGATCAACGTTTTTTTCTGTGATCGAATCAACATTACATCAGGCCCTTTTCAACGCAACAAAGTAAAACGAATCTGACTTTTTAAGATTGAGTCTGGGATTTTGTTGTAAGCAGAACCAGAGCGCAACGGAGTATAATTATATTGGTGGGGGTAGCCCACCAGCAGTCTTTCAATTAGTGATGGGTCGTTCGCGAACGAGTCGGCTCTAAGAGCAGGCTCTTGTAGGTGAACGTTGGGAGCCAGCTCGCATATCAGAAGAGCTGAGTCTATTTATAAAAAAATAAAGATATGAATAAACAAAATATTTAAATGAATATAATTAAATATTTCAAAGAACGAAAAAATAAATAAAATAATATAGGCCTAAATGCTCAAGCGCACACACGCTTTCTGAAAGATCTGCAGATCCTGTTGCAGCCCGAATTGATTGTGAGACTGTGTTGTCTGAGCTGGTGGAAGAACAAGGCCTCTGTCTACCCACGGCTTACTAAAGTCATGACAGGGAGACTCTGCATAGTGGCCACATCCGTTCCCTCTGAGAGGGTCTTCTCGAAAACGGTACAAATAATTACTGAGAGAAGAAACCGCATCAGCCCCCCGAAAGTGAGGCAGCTTGGATTTCTGAAAGCAAATCTCTCATAAAAGCAAAATATGGTCAGCATTGCTGTGTGCTGCTGGTTATAACATGGCAGTAAAGAAGCGGGAGAAAAGAGGGACCAGTTTAATGTTTTAACTGGGATGCTGCAGTTTTGCACAGTTATTTATTTTTATTTGATATGGTGCAATGTTCTATTATGATGTTGTATTCGTTTTGAATTGTTACATTTATATGCACTTTGTTTATTTACATTACAATAGTTATACTTTAAATGCACATGTGTAATAGCATCCTTCTTTTTTACATTTATTTCAATTTGTGGGATGCTGCAGTTTTGCAAATTGTTATTTATTTTGATTTGATATGGTTAAATATTATATTATGCTGTTCAGATTGTATTCGTTTTGAATGGTTAGATGAATATGCACTTTGTTTATATATATTAAATAGTTATACTTTAAATGCAAATGTTTAATAGCTTTCTTTTTCATAACAAACCAATGCATTTTTATATACATTGTGGTCAAGGTAGAGTATGACTTCATTTAATAATTTAATTAGAGTTGTTTTTAACACCAATTATAGTCAAACTATCGCAAACTGTTTGACTTGAAAAAATACAAAACATTTATTTTTAAAGAGCCGTTTGGGAGCCAAAAGAGCCGGCTCACTGCAAAGAGCCGGAATGCCCATCACTACCTGAGTTTCAATAAGTGAATGCACTTTTCAGATCCGTGCGTCTGCACATTTGTTGATATTCTTGGTTAGTTAGCGAGTTATTAACCCAGTTATAGTTGGGTGTATTTTTTGGGGGGTGGCAGTGTAGCCTAGTGGTTAGAGCATTGGACTAGTAACCGGAAGGTTGCAAGTTCAAACCCCCAAGCTGAAATAGAAATGTTCCTAGGCCGTCATTGAAAATAAGAATTTGTTCTTAACTGTCTTGGCTGGTAAAATAAATAAAATGGGGAGTTACTACTTCTTGCAAGAGCACAAAACGTGTAGACTACATTTCAAGATGTTTTTGATGGAGCAAATGCCATAACATTATCAACACCCTGACCTAACCAAAATAATAAAGAAAACAAAGATAACTAAGGTCAGGATGTGACAATGACTTATTGAGCCATGATATTGTGTGTGAGATACTGTGTTTTCAGCCACTCTTGGAGGACAATGGAGGTTACATAGAAAATGCCTCTTTGTTATTATAAACCAACGTGTGTCCTTATTGCAGTATATTAGGGTATTTTCTGCTCTGTCTGTTACGGTGCGTGAATGAGGACCCAAAAGCGAATTAACAAAACAGAGTATCTTTAATTACAAAACAAAACGTAGGCTCAGACGGACAGGCAGATTCCGACAGGACAGGACAAGGTTACAGGAACACGACGATGGTCTGGTTCAGGCATGAATGACACAAACAAACAAACAAGAATCCGACAAGGACAGGAGCAGAAACAGAGAGAGATATAGGGACCTAATCAGAGGGAAAAAGGGAACAGGTGGGGAACGGGGTGAATGGGTAGTTAGAGGAGACAAGGGACAGCTGGGGGAAAGCGGGGGAGAAAAGGTAACCTGACACGACCAGCAGAGGGAGACAGGGTGAAGGGAAAGGACAGAGACAAGACAACATGACAGTACCCCCCCACTCACCGAGCGCCTCCTGGCGCACTCGAGGAGGAAACCTGGCGGCAACGGAGGAAATCCTCGATCAGCGCACGGTCCAGCACGTCCCGAGAGGGAACCCAACTCCTCTCCTCCGGACCGTACCCCTCCCAATCAACAAGGTACTGGTGACCACGGCCCCGAGGACGCATGTCCAAAATCCTGCGGACCCTGTAGATGGGTGCGCCCTCGACAAGGATGGGGGGGGGGGGGGGAAGACGAGCGGGGGCGCGAAGAACGGGCTTAACACAAGAGACATGGAAGACCGGGTGGACGCGACGAAGGTATCGCGGAAGAAGAAGTCGCACTGCGACAGGATTAATGACCCGAGAAATACGGAACGGACCAATGAACCGCGGGGTCAACTTGCGAGACGCCGTCTTAAGGGGAAGGTTCTGAGTGGAGAGCCAAACTCTCTGACCGCGACAATATCTAGGACTCTTAGTTCTACGCTTATTAGCAGCCCTCACAGTCTGCGTCCTATAACGGCAAAGTGCAGACCTGACCCTCTTCCAGGTGCGCTCGCAACGTTGGACAAAAGCCTGAGCGGAGGGGACGCTGGACTCGGCGAACTGAGATGAGAACAGCGGAGGCTGGTACCCGAGGCTACTCTGAAAAGGAGATAGCCCGGTTGCAGACGAAGGAAGCGAGTTGTGGGCGTATTCTGCCCAGGGGAGCTGTTCTGACCAAGACGCAGGGTTGCGAAAAGAAAGACTGCGTAAGATGCGACCAATAGTCTGATTGGCCCGTTCTGCTTGACCGTTAGACTGGGGGTGAAAGCCGGAAGAGAGACTGACGGAAGCCCCAATCAAACGACAAAACTCCCTCCAAAATTGAGACGTGAATTGCGGACCTCTGTCCGAAACGACGTCTGACGGAAGGCCATGAATTCTGAAAACATTCTCGATGATGATTTGTGCCGTCTCTTTAGCAGAAGGAAGCTTAGCAAGGGGAATGAAATGAGCCGCCTTAGAGAACCTATCGACAACCGTAAGAATAACAGTCTTCCCCGCTGACGAAGGCAGTCCGGTGACAAAATCTAAGGCGATGTGAGACCACGGTCGAGAGGGAATGGGAAGCGGCCTGAGACGGCCGGCAGGAGGGGAGTTACCGGACTTAGTCTGCGCGCAGACCGAACAAGCAGCCACGAAACGACGCGTGTCATGCTCCCGGGTGGGCCACCAAAAACGCTGGCGAATGGAAGCAAGCGTACCCCGAACGCCAGGGTGGCCGGCTAACTTGGCAGAGTGAGCCCACTGAAGAACGGCCAGACGAGTAGGAACGGGAACGAAAAGAAGGTTCCTAGGACAAGCGCGCGGCGACGGAGTGTGAGTGAGCGCTTGCTTTACCTGCCTCTCAATTCCCCAGACAGTCAACCCGACAACACGCCCCTCAGGGAGAATCCCCTCGGGGTCAGTGGAGGCTACTGAAGAACTGAAGAGACGAGATAAAGCATCAGGCTTGGTGTTCTTAGAGCCCGGACGATAAGAAATCACGAACTCGAAACGAGCGAAAAACAGCGCCCAACGCGCCTGACGCGCATTAAGACGTTTGGCAGAACGGATGTACTCAAGGTTCCTATGGTCAGTCCAAACGACAAAAGGAACGGTCGCCCCCTCCAACCACTGTCGCCATTCGCCTAGGGCTAACCGGATGGCGAGCAGTTCGCGGTTTCCCACATCATAGTTACGTTCCGACGGGGACAGGCGATGAGAAAAATACGCGCATGGGTGGACCTTGTCGTCAGAGAGGGAGCGCTGAGAAAGAATGGCTCCCACGCCCACCTCTGACGCGTCAACCTCGACAACGAACTGTCTAGAGACGTCAGGTGTAACAAGGATAGGAGCGGATGTAAAACGATTCTTGAGGAGATCAAAAGCTCCCTGGGCGGAAACGGACCACTTAAAGCACGTCTTGACAGAAGTAAGGGCTGTGAGAGGAGCTGCCACCTGACCGAAATTACGGATGAAACGACGATAGAAGTTCGCGAAGCCGAGAAAGCGCTGCAGCTCGACGCGTGACTTAGGAGCGGGCCAATCAATGACAGCTTGGACCTTAGCGGGATCCATCTTAATGCCTTCAGCGGAAATAACAGAACCGAGAAATGTGACGGAGGAGGCATGAAAAGTGCACTTCTCAGCCTTCACAAAAAGACAATTCTCTAAAAGGCGCTGGAGGACACGTCGAACGTGCTGAAGATGAATCTGGAGTGACGGTGAAAAAATCAGGATATCGTCAAGGTAAACGAAAACAAAGATGTTCAGCATGTCTCTCAGGACATCATTGACTAATGCCTGAAAGACAGCTGGAGCGTTAGCGAGGCCGAAAGGAAGAACCCGGTATTCAAAGTGCCCTAACGGAGTGTTAAACGCCGTCTTCCACTCGTCCCCCTCCCTGATGCGCACGAGATGGTAAGCGTTACGAAGGTCCAACTTAGTGAAAAACCTGGCTCCCTGCAGGATCTCGAAGGCTGAAGACATAAGAGGAAGCGGATAACGATTCTTAACTGTTATGTCATTCAGCCCTCGATAATCTATGCAGGGGCGCAGAGACCCGTCCTTCTTCTTGACAAAAAAAACCCCCGCTCCGGCGGGAGAGGAGGAGGGGACTATGGTACCGGAGTCAAGAGCTACAGACAAATAATCCTCGAGAGCCTTACGTTCGGGGGCCGACAGAGAGTATAGTCTACCCCGGGGGGGAGTGGTTCCCGGAAGGAGATCAATACTACAATCATACGACCGGTGTGGAGGAAGAGAGGTGGCCCTGGACCGACTGAACACCGTGCGCAGATCGTGATATTCCTCCGGCACCCCTGTCAAATCACCAGGCTCCTCCTGTGAAGAAGAGACAGAGGAAACAGGAGGGATAGCAGACATTAAACATTTCACATGACAAGAGACGTTCCAGGAGAGGATAGAATTACTAGACCAATTAATGGAAGGATTATGACAAACTAGCCAGGGATGGCCCAAAACAACAGGTGTAAAAGGTGAACGAAAAATCAAAAAAGAAATGGTTTCGCTATGATTACCAGAAACAGTGAGGGTTAAAGGTAGCGTCTCACGCTGAATCCTGGGGAGAGGACTACCATCCAGGGCGAACAAGGCAGTGGACTCCCTTAACTGTCTGAGAGGAATGTCATGTTCCCGAGCCCAGGTCTCGTCCATAAAACAGCCCTCCGCCCCAGAGTCTATTAAGGCACTGCAGGAAGCTGACGAACCGGTCCAGCGTAGATGGACCGACAAGGTAGTGCAGGATCTTGAAGGAGAGACAGGAGTAGTAGCGCTCACCAGTAGCCCTCCGCTTACTGATGAGCTCTGGCTTTTACTGGACATGAAGTGACAAAATGACCAGCAGAACCGCAATAGAGACAGAGGCGGTTGGTGATTCTCCGTTCCCTCTCCTTAGTCGAGATGCGGATACCTCCCAGCTGCATAGGCTCAGCTCCCGAGCCGGCAGAGGAAGATGGTAGTGATGCGGAGAGGGGGGCAACGGAGAACGCGAGCTCCTTTCCACGAGCTCGGTGACGAAGATCAACCCGTCGCTCAATGCGAATAGCGAGTTCAATCAAGGAATCCACGCTGGAAGGAACCTCCCGGGAGAGAATCTCATCCTTTACCTCTGCGCGGAGACCCTCCAGAAGACGAGCGAGCAAAGCCGGCTCGTTCCAGCCACTGGAGGCAGCAAGAGTGCGAAACTCAATAGAGTAGTCTGTTATGGATCGATTGCCTTGACATAGGGAAGACAGGGCCCTGGAAGCCTCCTCCCCAAAAACAGATCGATCAAAAACCCGTATCATCTTCTCCTTAAAGTCCTGATACTGGTTAGTACACTCAGCCCTTGCCTCCCAGATTGCCGTGCCCCACTCACGAGCCCGTCCAGTAAGGAGAGATATGACGTAGGCGACACGAGCAGTGCTCCTGGCGTAAGTGTTGGGCTGGAGAGAAAACACAATATCACACTGGGTGAGGAACGAGCGGCATTCAGTGGGCTCCCCAGAGTAACACGGCGGGTTATTGATTCTGGGCTCCGGAGATTCGAAAGCCCTGGAAGTGGCCGGTGGATCGAGGCGGAGATGGTGAACCTGTTCTGTGAGGTTGGAGACTTGGGTGGCCAGGGTCTCAACGGCATGTCGAGCAGCAGACAATTCCTGCTCGTGTCTGCCTAGCATCGCTCCCTGGATCTCGACGGCTGAGTGGAGAGGATCCGAAGTCGCTGGGTCCATTCTTGGTCGGATTCTTCTGTTACGGTGCGTGAATGAGGACCCAAAAGCGAATTAACAAAACAGAGTATCTTTAATTACAAAACAAAACGTAGGCTCAGACGGACAGGCAGATTCCGACAGGACAGGACAAGGTTACAGGAACACGACGATGGTCTGGTTCAGGCATGAATGACACAAACAAACAAACAAGAATCCGACAAGGACAGGAGCAGAAACAGAGAGAGATATAGGGACCTAATCAGAGGGAAAAAGGGAACAGGTGGGGAACGGGGTGAATGGGTAGTTAGAGGAGACAAGGGACAGCTGGGGGAAAGCGGGGGAGAAAAGGTAACCTGACACGACCAGCAGAGGGAGACAGGGTGAAGGGAAAGGACAGAGACAAGACAACATGACACTGTCATTCAATCTTTATTGAATGCAGTCCCATGAACACTGAATAAATAAACTGTTCTGTTGTGTGATTCCCGTCAGAGGGAAGACTGTTTCTCTGAAGACCTTCCATTGGGTTTGTTCACACACAATCAGCAGGCTAAGTGAAAAGGATATCTATGCCTGTATAAACCACACACACACACACACACACACACACACACACACACACACACACACACACACACACACACACACACACACACACACACACACACACACACACACACACACACACACACACACACACACACACACACACACACACACACACACACACACACACACAAAATCCACCCAGGCCAGGGTAGGACAATGCAGCCACTCTAGTATAGAGTGTGTGCTATGAATCTCAATCAGCTGAAGTTGGTACCTATAGTAAGGGGACAGTAAGGGGTTAAATTGATCAGAATCGCATTAGGGGAAAGATGGATCTTCAAGCAATTGAATATGATAAAACTGCCAACTTAAATTGGCATTAGAATCTCAAGCGTATTCGAAGGCCGCTTCAACAACCTGCATCCCAGTTCAACCTAGGTTGTATACATTTACTTCTAATGAAAAGCTCTTAGATTATGTTCATCCCAGTGGACTAGTTTAACAGGAAATCATTATTTGAAAAATGGTTATAAAACACAAGTTAGGCCTACTCAAAAAAAAGGTGTCATAACGTACCATTTTAAAGTATGCCATAACAAACGTTTGGCAACTTGGATATAGACGTTGTGGAAAATGTAGTTTCAGCTTTCCGCAGTTCAGACAGCTAGCCAATCACAAAAACAAGACGATTGTCAGTGCCAGAACTCCCCATACCACTGTCTGTGCTATAACCCATAGGCTGCTTACTATCCATTTAACAGCCAGAATAAACAAGGAGGAAGGGTGAGACATTCATTTCCCCCGAAGGCAAACTTGGCCAGGGACAGCTGTACGGTGAGCGCATGCCTTCGGATTGTCTGAATGCTTCAATGCAGCTAGCTACAGGTGATTCTATTCCCCTCCGTTCACTCCATCTGTCTACCTCTCTGTTAGCTCACAACAGGTGGTTACAGTCTTGGCAGCTCCACTCACACTTACATTCATATTTAACTCACTTTTAGTCACTGGTGTAACAAGAGCCCACGAGTGAAATCATACACCCACAGACCAACATTTACAGGTTTTTATTGGCAAAGGCCCTTCAGTGGTAGGTGTTAGAGAACAGATATTCCTTGTGCCTGCATTAAATGGGGTGAAAGGGGGGTCAGACCTTCCTTTCACGGAGTAGTTTACGCCCTATCACAAGGTAAAAACGAAACTCATCTCCCTTCCCGTTTTACCACTGAGTGTCAAAAGACTGACACTCTCAGCCAATCAGCCGACAATCATTTCTGACTCATGGGGGATTATCAGCAAGTCTTCCAGGTATCGGCTATTCAGAATAAGAATATAGTCAAATTGACTGGATTGATTGATTGGATTATATTGTTGATATAGCAATTAATGGTATAACGTTTAACAACTACTACTGATAGAGTTAATTAAGGGGTTTCTCTACATCCAACCCTTAATGGTGCCCCTCTAATAATAATTTGGATAGGATAACCAAATTAACCAAATAAATCAGCTAATTTAATTATTCCAGTAATTAATCAATACATTATCTTGAATATTAATTAGCCAAAAGTCACAACATAACTGTGTATAATGGTGCTTGTGTTGAATATAGGCCTACTGTATGCTATTACTGAATGAGCATGTCAGTGGTGGTTTTCATAAGGTTGTCTAAGTTAAACCATAGTGCTACAGAGTGAAATGTTACTAAGCTTTACGGCAGAGGAGGCTGGTGGGGGGGAGCTATAGGAAGAAGGGCTCCTTGTAATGGCTGAAATGGTACAGTATTAATGGAACGGTAGCAAACACGTCACACATATGGAAATAACACGACTTTGTTCCATTCATTCCATTCCAGCGCACCCGTCCTCCTCTAGCTGCTCCCAGCAGCCTCCTCTGTATTATGGTAAACAGAAAATAGAAACATTGCAGAGCGTTGTAATCTTGAATCTAGCCCAGGCCTGTGTGTGTGCCATGGTGCAGCTGCTCCCCACAGAGGGACAGAGCTACATCTGAAGGACACAGCTGAGCTCTTACAAATCTACCTCCTTCCTCTCTCTCATCCCCCCTCTCACCCGACTCTCTCTCTCTCTCTTTCCTTCATTTAAAAAATGTCTTTCTCTCTCTTTCTTCAAAAGTGCAAACTCAAAATCCTCTTCCCTCACTTACTCAACACCATTCATCAGATGTGTAGAATTTAAAAAATGAGCAGATCTTTTCCTAAACGAAATTCAACACTGACAGTAAATGACAAAAATACTTAATTTTTTTGTATACAGAAACAATTGGAGCTCAGAGTACCCCATGTCCAGGCATCATTTTGCATCATTACATAGGGAAGACCACTGAAGATGTTGTGTTTTTTTGAGTCATCATGTAATCTGTAAGTAGAGTAAAGGCGCGGTAGACCAAATCCACCTCCTCCAGCTCTAGAGTTACAGCACTGGATACATCCTGATCTCATCCATAGTTATAATGTTGCACCTACATTATTATCTGGTCATTCTTGTACAAGGCTGCACCCACGTAAGATGATGAGCTGTCACCATGGCTTGGGAATCTGAAGAAGTAGAGTCCTCTCACTGGTGCTGTGAAGAAACCTGCATCAGAGGAAACAGAGCGAGATCAACACTCAGTCTTTCATAGACACTGGAGCAGCCTGCTAGTGATGTTGGACTCAGTGTCTGTATCTGGTCCCTATGGACATGTGTTCATACATGTAGATTGATGTGTGTGCACTACCTGTAACTGGAATGTAGGCCTGGCTGATGTTAGTGATGACATTGGTTGAGATCAGGGTGATGTCAGTAGACCTGGCTGATGTTAGTGATGACATTGGTTGAGATCAGGGTGATGTCAGTAGGCCTGGCTGATGTTAGTGAGGACATTGGTTGAGATCAGGGTGATGTCAGTAGGCCTGGCTGATGTTAGTGATGATATTGGTTGAGATCAGGGTGATGTCAGTAGGCCTGGCTGATGTTAGTGATGACATTGGTTGAGATGAGGGTGATGTCAGTAGGCCTGGCTGATGTTAGTGATGACATTGGTTGAGATCAGGGTGATGTCAGTAGGCCTGGCTGATGTTAGTGATGACATTGGTTGAGATCAGGGTGATGTCAGTAGGCCTGGCTGATGTTAGTGATGCCATTGGTTGAGATCAGGGTGATGTCAGTAGGCCTGGCTGATGTTAGTGATGACATTGGTTGAGATCAGGGTGATGTCAGTAGGCCTGGCTGATGTTAGTGATGACATTGGTTGAGATCAGGGTGATGTCAGTAGGCCTGGCTGATGTTAGTGATGACATTGGTTGAGATCAGAGTGGTTTCAGAATTGAAGGGTCCCACTGTACTACCTAAAGCAGCAGAGAATGCCACCTTTGGTGTCTCTGTGAACACAGGAAAGTGTTAATGATTTTCACCATCATACACAAAATATGTATTACATAAACAATGACAACATCGTTAATAAAATGATGAAGAAAATAAGAGAAAATAGTAACACGTCTTGTTCTGCAAGACTGCGTTCGTCTTACCTGAATTTACTGTTTTCAGTTCCTCCACCTCTCTCTGTGGCTGTCACTCTACCCCCCAAAACTGCAACAATGTCAAAAAATAGACTTTCTGACCGATATTGAATAAAACACAAAAACTTGTTGTAAATAGTTCACATAAACAGCCTTCAAATCCCTTTATAAGTATATGAATATCCATGTCTTACATGCATTCTCTGTCTTCAGCTCCTCCA
Source organism: Oncorhynchus mykiss (assembly GCF_057628025.1). NCBI lineage: Eukaryota > Metazoa > Chordata > Actinopteri > Salmoniformes > Salmonidae > Oncorhynchus > Oncorhynchus mykiss. The sequence goes on from NC_143023.1 coordinate 18,191,419, forward strand.
CTGACTGTCACTCTGGTCCCAAGTCCTAGGATATCATGTAACAATACAAATACACTGTTGATGACTTCAACAAACCATGTCTTTGTTGATGAAAGTAATCAAATGACCCCGTCTTACTTTCACTCTGTTCTCTGTCTTCAGCTCCTCCACCTCTCCTTTCAGCTCCTCCACCTCTCCTTTCAGCTCCTCCACCTCTCCTTTCAGCTCCTCCACCTGGCTCTCACTGGCTGTCCATCTGCCATCTAGTGCTAAAATGTCATGTAAAGAAAATGCAAATTAAGTGTTGATGAATTTAAACAAACAGCTTCTTTCTACATCAAAGTAATAAGGCTAGAGGTAACTTCTGGGTGTGTGGAAGTGCAGTTCAGTCTTAGTGACTCATCTCCACTCTCTGGTTCACCACCTTTCTGCAGCTCCTCCACCTCTCCTTTCAGCTCCTCCACCTCTCCTTTCAGCTCCTCCACCTCTCCTTTCAGCTCCTCCACCTCTCCTTTCAGCTCCTCCACCTCTCCTTTCAGCTCCTTCACCTGGCTCTCACTGGCGCTCAGTCTAGCCCCCATGGCTGACAGTTCAGCTGCGTGGACTGGAATTACAGGAAATGCTCTTTCATGTTCAGATGTCAACACTTATATGGACCATGTTGTAAAAATAAAATACCTTTACGCAGTCATTTAGTACAGCAACTTCACCTGCATACTCTCTCTTCAACCCCTCCTCCTCTCCTTTCAATTTGTCCACCTGGCTGTCACTCTGGCTCCCATGTTCCTCAGCTCCTCTCTCTGTTCCACCACCATGTTTCTCAGCTCCACTCTCTATTCCACCACCATGTTCCTCAGCTCCTCTCTCTGTTCCACCACCATGTTCCTCAGCTCCACTCTCTATTCCACCACCATGTTCCTCAGCTCCACTCTCTGTTCCACCACCATGTTCCTCAGCTCCACTCTCTATTCCACCACCATGTTCCTCAGCTCCACTCCCTGGTCCACCACCATGTTCCTCAGCTCCACTCTGTTCCACCACCATGTTCCTCAGCTCCACTCTCTGTTCCATCACCATGTTCCTCAGCTCCACTCTATGTTCCA